>NC_057795.1:388959477-389142959 GCF_018294505.1 Triticum aestivum | reverse complement strand
CGAGGCCACACGCCCGCTCCGATGGTCCACATGCGCCATCACTTTCATCTTAGCAGATCAACTCAAGTGTGGCGGCCACAACTGGCGTCCTCCCAATGCTTTGCTCCCGAGTCATCAGCAACGTGCAAGTTATCAGGGCCCTCATTGATGGCGGCACAGGGATCAATGTCATTTCCGTCGAGATGTTCAACAACCTTCAAGTGCCATATGATCAACTTCAGCCTACCAAGCCTTTCTCAGAAGTCACTGACGGCTCCACTACCCCGATAGGGCAGGTCCGCCTCCCTGTCATTTTTGGGCAGCGCAACAACTACCGTACCGAGATCATCGACTTCGACGTCGCCCACATTCTCCTACCATACAATGCCATCCTCGGGTATCCAGCCCTGGCCAAGTTCATGGCAGTGACCCACTGTGGTTACAACATCCTCAAGATGCCAGGAAGCGGCAGAATCATCACAGTCCCCTGCAAAGAGAAGGATGCGGTGTGCTCTCTCGAGCGCGCCTTTCAAGCTGCATCGATCGAGGGCCCGGACAACAAGAGCGAGAACCCTCCTGAGGCAGTTCCCAAGAAGAAGAAGACATCGCCCAGCCCAAGGCCTCAGGAGGTTGGCGTCTCCGGAGGTATCGCCTCAGGATCCGCGCCCGTGCAAGGGGTGCCTCCCTCCATCAAATAGGAAGGCGTGCCCGGCTCCCTCCTCGGGCAGGGCTCGAGGGCTCTCTTCTAGAGGGCCTCAGACTTTGCCAAGATCACGAGGGAGGCGCTCGGGCACCACTTGGAGGCGTGCTTCGCAGCACGTTTGCCTCAGGAAGGCATGGGTCAAGGAAGGCCCAACCCTCGGGAGTTCATCACCAAGACCACTCAGGAGTTTCAGGAATCAAGAGTCATATGCGGCGATCGCCGCCTGCCTAGCGTAGCTCCCCATCCAGGCGAGGATGGCGGGCTACGCGTCTGCATCGACTTCCCAGAGATCAACCGAGCCGCGTCTCAGGAGCGCCTCTAGCCTTCACGCGTGGGACGCTGCAAGGGTCCGCCGCACATCTACGTTCGCATGCCTGTCGATCTGCCGAACACGGCCACTACTCATCACCGCCACCTACACAGCATTGTGGCAGCTCAGGAGGCCAGGAATCACGCGGTCCTGGCGGAGATGGAGATGGTCCTCGAGGAACCGCCCGGACCCCCAGAGCCTCCCAAGGCTCAGGGCTCCGGTGGCTCGTGAGGGTCAGTCTCTTCACCGCGCATCTTCAGCTACTCCAGCACCTCCTCTGCAATGGTATCAGGTGACATCTTTCGAGTTCTTTTCAGCTGGGAACGCCCTCAGGGCTGCATCATTCCTAGGTCGTGTGGGTCTGTCCCTGTGGCATGTATCCCTTTTGCTTATGTCTTTAGTTTACCTTGCTGGGAGCTCCCCTCGGGCTGCATCATCCCCAAGCCGATCAGGCCTGACCCAATGGCATGTATCCCTCCTGCATTTATCTAAGCTAATTTTCCTTTCATGCTTAACATGCCTATGATTGTAATATGCCGCCTACTACGGGCCTTATCTCCCTCATGCAAGTTGCTTGCACGTTAAAAGGGGGGCTCCTGAGCATCACGACTCAGGAGCTCTTACTAGCTCTCCAGCCCTCACCCCTTGGCCTTGTCCACGGCATTCTGACCTAGCATACCAGCGGCGGCTAAGCTTGCTCGAGGGCCGGGACCTGAGGACGTAGAACATTTGTATCTAACCATCTCGCAGGAACATTTAGCCGCCCAAGGCTCAAGACCAGGCGCAACCCACCTTGAGGTAGGGCTAGTGAATCCCGCGTTGGCTCACGAGTGCCCAGATACACCTCGTCCAGCCCTGCCATGCAAGCCACATGTCAGGGCAGGGCTGCACATGCCCCGGGGGCTCCTCCCGGAAGGGCCCCCCCTCCCATGTACCAGTGGAAGCACCATGCTCCGCGCTGGCTGACGACACTACAGAGGAGCGGCTATGCCCGTACACATACGGAAGCGCTATGCTCCGCGCTGGTGATAAACAACTGAGGGCGGCCCACTGCCGTATCAACCTCAAGGAGGCCAGAGCTTAGTGTCTGGCCTCATCGCAACACCTCCCCACGGGAGCGTCATGCGAGGGGGGTGGACACGGGGGCTGCGCCCGGGTCACGTTCGAGCGCACGCCACCCAGCCAGGTCCCTCGGACCTGGTCGTCGCACGCCCCTCCCCGAGTGGAGCCAAGGTATGAAGACCGTTTGCGCGTCAAGGGGGACTCCTGAGCATCGCGACTCAGGAGCCTAACTGGTCACGTAGCCCCTCACTCCTTAGTTCTACAAGGCTAACGGGGGTTGAGGTACGCGCGGGGCCGGGCCCTCCCAACGTAGAACGACAGATCTACTCCTACACTCCCTCCCTATTTGTTGTTTGTGCGTCAAGGGGGACTCCTGAGCATCGCGACTCAGGAGCCTAACTTGTCACGTAGCCCCTCACCCCTTAGTCCCGTCCTGGTGATCCGGTCGGGGCTAACAGCGATTGAGGTATGCACGGGGCCGGGCCCTGCCGACGTAGAACAACAAAGCAAATAGGAAGGAAACCGCAAAATCTCGAAGCAAATCCATAAGCAAATATTACAAACCATAATTATCTTCACGATACCAAACACAAGTTTAAACGCCTCCACGAGGCATGGTGCATGTTGCAGGATTTAAAACAGGAAAGAAGCCGCGAGAAGATCACCCTTGGGCAACGCCATCATTCGTCAGGAGACCTGCCTCCGTGGTGGTGTTACCCTCATCAGCTCCACCTCCCGAGGCCGCGGAATTAGTAGCACCTGCCCTGGGCACGGTGGCAAAGGCGCGGAACTTCGCCAGCAAAGCTTCCACTCGGCCCTTCACGGCTTCAGCAGCAGCGGCGGAGCGCTCGGCATCCACAGGCTCCAGCAGCTCGTCGAGGTTGGCGCCAAGGTCACGAAGGTAGACGTGGCTAAGGGCACGCACCAGCTCCACAGAGGAAAGGACATGAGCTTCAACCTTGGCCATGGGGCCGACGCCGGTCATGACTTCCTCAAGCGCTTCGACCAAGAAGGGAAGTAGCTGGGAGGGGCCGTCCTTGGCCCCAGCCAGCGGCTTCTCCAGGGCCACCGAGTTCAGGAGGAAATCGTCGTCCGCACCCCCAAGCCTCCACAACAGACGCGAGTGCACCTGAAGTGGATCCACCCGCTGCGTCAGGAACTCCCTCAGGAGCGTGGCCCGGTCAGCTTCACAGCCTTCATGTTGCCTGGACTCAGGTCGGCGTTCATCTTCTCCAGCACTGATTTCGCCCGTCGGTCATCAAGCTTCGCACGAGACCATGCCTCGTCGGGCTGGGGTTGCTTCGTTGGCAACACTAGCCGAGATTAGATGCATCTGGCATCCATCATGACCCACTTGCTTTGGAAGCCATCGACCCTCTTCCCGGTCTTCGAGATTGCGTTGGCCTTGGAGTACGCGACGAAACCAGCACACGCTGAGGTGTGACGCCGTCAATTCGGAGGGAGAAGAAGTGGTGCAGCAGATTCACGGACGGCATCACCCCAACGTGCGCCTTGTAGTAGTAGGCGAAAATCAACAAGAGGAGAACGGAGTTGGGATGGAGATGAAGGGCCTGTAACCTGTAATGGCGGAGGACGGCGTAGAAGAACTCGAAGAAGGGAGGAACCAGGCCGGCGATGATGGTGCTCATGCAGAAGGGGTAGAAGGTGCTCCCCTTAGCCTCTGGCATGGCGGAGCCGGCCCGGAGTACGGTCCCCCCCATCTCACTGGCCTGCGCCACCGTCATTGGGCATGTAGCAACGAGACTCTTCTCCGTCATGTTGGGGGGATCCAGGGCCGGCGAGTACCAGGCCGGCAGGGCCTCGGCCATGGCCTTGCGGGGCGCCATTGCTTGCTGAAAGGGGAAGGATGGGGCGGATCTAGAGATTTCGGAAGCAAGAGAGCAGGGAGGGGATCTGGAGCAAGGCAAAGGAGAGCAATGAACGTAAGCCTTACCCAGGCTAGCCTTTTTGTCAGTCGGGCAGTTGCCGAGGCAGCGTGGGGAAGCGGAGACGCCCACGTCCAATCAACCGCCACGTGGCGACCAAGGCCGCGGGCTGTTGGGGCCTGTGGCGCTCCGCACTTTCCCTTTGGCTTTGCTGCTAAGCCAAGTCCGAGCACGCCTTGGTCCCAGGGGCTACCGTTGGCGTCCTAGGAACGGGGGTCCCCAGACTTGACTGCCTGCGGCCTGCAGCGTGGCTCAACCAGCAACCCAGTACGGCCCGTCTTCATCAACCCAAGTTCAAGACCCTCGCGAGGGGGCAAGCCTCGCGGGGCGGACGACACAAGGCCCCCCCCCCCAGGGGCGGCCTCACCAGGCAGGCTCGCGATGAGGCGGAGAGATCAAGGCAAGGGGTACCTCGCGAGGTGCTCATGACGCAAGCCATGATGATCAAGACCAGGCGGGCGCTAGGCGGACGCCAGCCTGCACAGTGTCCTCATTTCCTCTTTGGTGCAAAGGGGGCAAGCGCAAGCGTGGAGTACCGAGGCATCAAGCAATGGTTTCCATATTGGTGCAACGACACGAAGGCCAGCAGGACTGCAGGATGGAGGTCACCGTGGAGCACAAGACAGCGTCATCACCAGTGCCTTTGGCAGTCGAAGACCACCTTTAGTTAGGATATGTTGTACTAGTTGTCCCCTTTCAAAATGTCCGTTGTCGGCTCCCTTCCCGCTCAATATTTGGGAAGAGGACCAGGGCCTCTATATATAGAGATAGCCACCATAGTAGAGAGGCATCTGGTCGACATCCGATCGAATCCTTCCCAAGTAGAACACCACCACCACAAGAACATCCCTCGCGAGGCTGTTCTTCCTCTGTACTGTTCATCATCAACCCAAGAGGCAATCCGCCACACCACACACAGGAGTAGGGTATTAAACCACAATGGTGGCCCATACATGTATAAATCTTGTGTCTCATGTGTTGATCATCGTGCTAGCTTAGATTCACGGCAAGGTTTCAGGGCGTGAATCGGTAGGGAGAAGATCTTCGTGCGCACCCCAGAGTTCGAACATTAAGGGTTTTGCCGGAACCTGATATCCGACGGGTTATTCTATTTATATGAGTAATATCTTTTATGGTCATGCACCCTTGTTGAGTGGTCTATTTTCGTTGAATCTCGATCGTGGTGATACACATGTTCATAATATTGAAGCCAAAAGATGCAAAGTTGATAATGATAGTGCAACTTATTTGTGGCACTGCCGTTTAGGTCATATTGGTGTAAAGCGCACGAAGAAACTCCATGCTGATGGGCTTTTGAAATCATTTAATTATGAATCACTTGGTGCTTGCGAACCATGCCTCATGGGCAAGATGACTAAAACTCTGTTCTCCAGAACAATGGAACGAGCTACTAACTTATTGGAAATAATACATACCGATGTGTGCGGACCAATGAGTGTTGAGGCTCGTGGCACGTATCGTTATTTTCTAACCTTCATAGATGATTTGAGCAGATATGGGTATATCCACTTAATGAAACATAAGCCTGAAACATTTGAAAAGTTCAAAGGATTTCAGAGTGAAGTGGAAAATCATTGTAACAAGAAAATAAAGTTTCTACGATCTGATCGTGGAGGCGAATATTTGAGTTACGAGTTTGGTCTTCATTTGAAACAATGTGGAATAGTTTTGCAACTCACGCCACCTAGAACACCACAGCGTAATGGTGTGTCCAAGTGTCATAATCGTACTTTATTGGATATGGTGCGATCTATGATGTCTCTTCCTGATTTACCGCTATCATTTTGGGGTTATGCTTTAGAGACGGCTGCATTCACGTGACATAGGGCACCATCGAAATCCATTGAGATGACACCATAAGAATTGTGGTTTGGCAAGAAACCCAAGTTGTCGTTTCTTAAAGTTTGGGGTTGTGATGCTTATGTGAAAAAGCTTCAACCTGATAAGCTTGAACCCAAATCGGAGAAGTGTGTCTTCATAGGATACCCAAAGTAAACTGTTGGGTACACCTTCTATCATAGATGCGAAGGCAAGATATTCGTTGCTAAGAATGGATCCTTTCTAGAGAAGGAGTTTCTCTCGAAAGAAGTGAGTGGGAGGAAAGTATAACTTGATGGGGAAATTGTACCTTCTCCCGAATTGGAAAGTATTTCATCACAGAAATTAGTTCTAGTGTTTCCTACACCAATTAGTGAGGAAGCTAATGATGATGATCATGAAACTTCAGATC
The DNA here is from genome assembly GCF_018294505.1 of Triticum aestivum. NCBI lineage: Eukaryota > Viridiplantae > Streptophyta > Magnoliopsida > Poales > Poaceae > Triticum > Triticum aestivum. The sequence goes on along the minus strand of NC_057795.1, from coordinate 389,136,708 downwards.
AAGTTACTACTGAACCTCGTAGGTCATCCAGAGTACGGTCCGCACTAGTGTGGTACGGTAATCCTGTTCTGGAAGTCATGTTACTAGACCATGATGAACCTATGAACTATGAGGAAGCGATGATGAGCCCAGATTCCACAAAATGGCTTGAGGCCATGAAATCTGAGATGGTATCCATGTATGAAAACAAAGTGTGGACTTCGGTGTACATGCCCGATGATCGGCAAGCCATAGAAAATAAATGGATCTTCAAGAAGAAGACTGACGCTAACGGTAATGTTACTATCTACAAAGCTCGACTTGTTGTGAAAGGTTTTCGACAAGTTCAAGGAGTTGACTACGATGATACCTTCCACCCGTAGCGATGCTTAAGTCTGTCCGAATCATGTTAGCAATTGCCACATTTTATGATTATGAAATTTGGCAAATGGATGTCAAAACTGCATTCCTTAATGGATTTCTTAAAGAAGAGTTGTATATGATGCAACCAGAAGGTTTTGTCGATCCAAAGGGTGCTAACAAAGTGTGCAAGCTCCAGCAATCCATTTATGGACTGGTGCAAGCCCCTCGGAGTTGGAATCTACGCTTTGATAATGTGATCAAAGCATATGGTTTTATACAGACTTTTGGAGAAGCATGTATTTACAAGAAAGTGAGTGTGAGTTGTGTAGCATTTCTAATAGTATATGTGGATGACATTTTGTTGATTGGAAATAATACATAATTTCTGGATAACATAAAAGGATACTTGAATAAGAATTTTTCAATGAAAGACCTCGGTGAAGTTGCTTACATATTGGGCATCAAGATCTATAGAGATAGATCAAGACGCTTAATTGGACTTTCACAAAGCACATACCTTGATAAAGTTTTGAAGAAGTTCAAAATAGATCAATCAAAGAAAGGGTTCTTGCCTGTGTTACAAGCTGTGAAGTTAAGTCAGACTCAATGCCCGACCACTACAGAAGATAAGAGAAAATGAAATTCATTCCCTATGCCTTAGCCATAGGTTCTATCATGTACGCAATGTTGTGTACCAGACCTGATGTGTGCCTTGCTATAAGTATAGCAGGGAGGTACCAAATTAATCCTGGAGTGGAGCACTGGACAGCAGTCAAGAACATCCTGAAATACCTGAAAAGGACTAAGGATATATTTCTCATTTATGGAGGTGACAAAGAGCTTGTCATAAATGGTTACGGTGATGCAAGCTTTGACACTGATCTGTATGACTCTAAGTCACAATCTGGATACATATTTATATTGAATGGTGGAGCAGTCAGTTGGTGTAGTTCCAAGCAGAGCATCGTGGCGGGATCTACGTGTGAAGCGGAGTACATACCTACTTCTGAAGCAGCAAATGAAGGAGTTAATATCCGATCTAGGTGTAATACCTAGTGCATCGGCTCCAATGAAAATCTTTTGTGACAATACTGGAGCAATTGCCTTGGCAAAGGAATCCAGATTTCACAAGAGAACCAAACACATCAAGAGATGCTTCAATTCCATCCGCCATCAAGTCGCGGAGGGAGACATAGAGATTTGCAAGATACATACGGATCTTAATGTTGCAGACCTGTTGACTAAGCCTCTTCCACGAGCAAAACATGATCAGCACCAAGACTCCATGGGTGTTAGAATCATTACTTTGCAATCTAGATTATTGACTCTAGTGCAAGTGGGAGACTGAAGGAAATATGCCCTAGGGCAATAATAAAGTTGTTATTTGTATTTCCTTATATCATGATAAATGTTTATTATTCATGCTATAATTGTATTAACCGGAAACTTAGTACATGTGTGAATACATAGACAAAACATAGTGTCCCTAGTATGCCTCTACTTGACTAGCTCGTTATTCAAAGATGGTTATGTTTCCTAACCATGGACATGTGTTGTCATTTGATAAACAGGATCACATCATTAGAGAATGATGTGATGGACAAGACCCATCCGTTAGATTAGCATTATGATCGTTACAGTTTTATTGCTACTGCTTTCTTCATGACTTATACATGTTCCTCTGACTATGAGATTATGCAACTCCCGAATACCAGAGGAACACCTTGTGTGCTATCAAACATCACAACGTAACTGGGTGATTATAAAGATGCTCTACAGGTGTCTCCGAAGGTGTTTGTTTGGTTGGCATAGGTCAAGATTAGGATTTGTCACTCTGTGTGTTGGAGAGGTATCTTTGGGCCCTCTTGGTAATGCTCATCACTATAAGCCTTGCAAGTAATGTGACTAATGAGTTAGTTGCGAGATGAAGCATTACAAAACAAGTAAACAGACTCGTCGGTAAAAATATTGAACTAGGTATGATGGTACCGATGATCAAATCTCGGGCAAGTAACATACTGTTGACAAAGGGAATGACGTATGTTGTTATGCGGTTTGACCGATAAAGATGTTCGTAGAATATGTAGGAACCAATATGAGCATCCGGGTTCCGCTATTGTTTATTGACCGGAGATACATCTCGGTCATGTCTACATAGTTCTCGAACACGTAGGGTCCGCACGCTTAATGTTCGATGACGATTTGTATTATGAGTTATGTGATTTGATGACCACAGTTTGTTCGGAGTCTCGGATGAGATCACGGACATGACGGGGAGTCTAGAAATGGTCGAGGAGGTAAAGATTGATATATTGGAAGGTTATATTCAGACACGGGAATGGTTTCGGAGTGATTCAGGTATTTTTTCGGAGTACCGGGAAGTTACAGGACCCCATCATGGGCCTTAGTGGAAAGGAGAGGAGGTCTGCAAGGGTGGCCACGCGCCCCCCTCTTTCCTTCTCCCTCTCCTCCTCCATCCCTCTCTCCCCCTCTTGGAAAATAAAGGGGAGTCCAATTAGGATTGGGAATCCTAGTTGGACTCCCCCTATGGCGCGCCCCTCCTGGCCGCCGGCCTCCTCCTCTCCCTCCTTTATATACATGGCCAGGGGCACCCCAAAGCACAACAGACAATCTCTTAGCCATGTGCGGTGCCACCCACCATAGTTTAACACCTCGGTCATATTGATACATCTCCAACGTATCTATAATTTATGAAGTATTCATGCTATTATATTATCCATCTTGGATGTTTTATATGCATTTATATGCTATTTTATATGATTTTTTGGGACTAGCCTATTAACCTAGAGCCCAGTGCCAATTTCTGTTTTTTCCTTGTTTCTGAGTTTTATAGAAAAGGAATATCAAACGGAGTCCAATTGACCTGCCAATTTTTGATGATTTTTATGGACCAAAATAAGCCCCCGGAGTAAAAGAGTTGGGCCAGAAGAGTCCCGAGCCATCCACGAGGGTGGAGGGCGTGCCCTACCCTCCTGGGCGTGCTCCCTGCCTCATGGACGACTCGAAGACCCCCCCCCTGGCGTGAGACCAATGCCAAAAATTCCTATAAATACAGAAAACCCCAGAAAGAAACCTAGATCGGGAGTTCCACCGCCGCAAGCCTCTATAGCCACCAAAAACCAATCGAGACCCTGTTCCGGCACCCTGTCGGAGGGGGGATCCATCATCGGTGGCCATCTTCATCATCCCGGTGCTCTCCGTGACGAGGAGGGAGTGGTTCACCCTCGAGGCTGCGGGTATGTACCAGTAGCTATGTATTTGATCTCTCTCTCTCTCTCTCGTGTTCTTGATATGGCACGATCTTGATGTATCGCGAGCTTTGCTACTATAGTTGGATCTTATGATGTTTCTCCCCCTCTACTCTCTTGTAATGGATTGAGTTTTCCCTTTGAAGTTATCTTATCGTCTTGAGTCTTTAAGGATTTGAGAATACTTGATGTATGTCTTGCGTGGGATACCTGTGGTGACAATGGGGTATTCTATTGATCCACTTGATGTATGTTTTGGTAATCAAATTGCGGATTTCGTGACCTTGGGAATCTATGCAAAGGGGTTGGCACACGTTTTTGTCTTGACTCTCCGATAGAAACTTTGGTGCACTCTTTGAAGTTCTTTGTGTTGGTTGAATAGATGAATCTGAGATTGTGTGATGCATATCGTATAATCATACCCACGGATACTTGAGGTGACATTGGAGTATCTAGGTGACATTAGGGTTTTGGTTGATTTGTGTCTTAAGGTGTTATTCTAGTACGAACTCTAGGATAGATTGAACGGAAAGAATAGCTTCGTGTTATTTTACTACGAACTCTTGAATAGATCGATCAGAAATGATAACTTTGAGGTGGTTTCGTACCCTACAATAATCTCTTCATTTGTTCTCTGCTAGTGACTTTGAAGTGACTCTTTGTTGCATGTTGCGGGATTGTCATATGATCTAATTATGTTATTATTGTTGAGAGAACTTGCACTAGTGAAAGTATGAACCCTAGGCCTTGTTTCCTAGCATTGCGATACCGTTTATGCTCACTTTTACCACTTGCTACCTTGCTATTTTTATATTTTTAGATTACAAAAACCTATATCTACCATCCATATTGCACTTGTATCACCATCTCTTCGCCGAACTAGTGCACCTATACAATTCACCACTGTATTGGGTGTGTTGGGGACACAAGAGACTCTTTGTTATTTGGTTGCAGGGTTGCTTGAGAGAGACCATCTTCATCCTACGCCTCCCACGGAATGGTAAACCTTAGGTCATCCACTTGAGGGAAATTTTCTACTGTCCTACAAACCTCTGCACTTGGAGGCCCAACAACGTCTACAAGGAGAAGGTTGCGTAGTAGACATTAAGCTAATTTCTGGCGTCGTTGCCAGGGAGGTGAGTGCTTGAAGGTATATCTTTAGATATTGCAATCGAATCTTTTAGTTTCAGGTTTTATCACTAGTTTAGTTTATAAAAGAAAACTACAAAAAAATTGGAATTGAGGGTGCCTCATATGCTTCATCTTTTTAATGTCTTTCATGAAAATAAGGATTCCGATAATTGTGACGAAGTGTTAGAAGAAGAATGCATTAAAATGTTTGACACTAAATCTTTGAATGATGAGCATGATTGCAACGTTCTTAGTATGAATTCCTTGAATATCCATGATGCTAATGATATGCAAAGCTACAAGCTTGGGGATGCTATGTTTGATGAACTAGAAGATACCCTGCGCGTTGCTGCGGAACCATTATGAAACCAATGGGAAACTTTGGCTTATAGAACTATCTTTTCAAGGAAAAAAGGATTTACAAAACTTGTAATATAGATACGTGAAGCAATTTAGTAATCCTCCTAAATTGTTCCACTATAAAAAGAAGTAACATTCTCGTAAGCCATCTCAGAGGATGAGATAAAGTGTATACAAACTAATGGGTGGAAGCATACCATGAATCAGCTATTGTATGTGCCTAATATTAACATGATATACCGCTCAAAAAAAGAAAAATATCAACCTGATATATGTGATGTATTGGTATAACCATTAACTTATTAGATGTTCCTTTTATCCCCAACAAAAGAGGTCACCTGAGTGTCAGAGGACCCATGCATATGATTCCTACAATTGAAATAGTGAAAATATGTTACTTTGTGAAGTCAATTAAGCTATGTGTTTTTTCTCGCAAAAGGAAAATAATTAACCCGATCATATTTTAAGAAAATTAAACCCAGTGTTTATGAAGGTTTGTATGGCTGCAGCAAGATTATCCAATAGGCTATGTAACAGACGTAAGATATCAAATGCAATGGATATGTAGTGCAAATAAAAATCAAAAGTTTTGTAAATGATGGGGCGCTTACGTACCAAACCTGTCAATTGGTTGTACATGAATTTCATAATTAGGATTACGTTGCACATGAAGAAGCACTTTTCAGACCCTTACTTGTCTGAAGAACAACATAGAATTGGGCTACACAGGTTCCAGCATGTTCATCTGCATAGGAAAAAAGTAACTAAAGAACATGAACACATGAAGTTAAACTGCAGAAGCGTTGATGCCATCCTCGACCAGTTCAACCTAGCAAGCACCTTTGGAGCTATGAGCAAGCGCCACAGAACATACATACACCACAACACAATAGGTAATCAAGCCAATAACAAAGCAAGAAATCCAGAACATATCGGAGGCTCGAGCTCACCATTGATACTGATCTTGATCAGTGCTGTGCAGACCATGGAAATCAAACAAAAAAGACAGAAGATTAATCCTCCAAAGCACCACCAAAAATCCAAGATCAGTATGGCCGCATCAAGCGCGACCAAGGGCTCTGACGTGAGGAGGCATGCAGTAGAGCGTTCCATAGGTATCGGGGCCGCGACGGCGATGGCCGTGTCTTCTGCTTCTAAGGACGCCAGCATGAGGAAACCCGGAGCAGAGCGGCGCATCCGAGGTGGCCACTGTCAGGAGGACCAGGAGCAGACTAACGGTGTGCGCACAGGCTGGTTCGGCTGAGCGGGGATGGCCCGCATCAATGACTCCTTCCACAGAAAGGTTGAATGGATCCAACGTGAGCGCCCGTAGGGACAGCTAGAGCTCCGATGTGCCTACAATCAGAAGGCCAATCCTGGCACGGGAGGCAGTTCCTTGGTGCGGGACGAATCGTTGTAAGGATGGGGCGACTGGGAAAGCAGAGCAGAGGGGAGGGGAGGGGAAGAAGAAGCAGCAGCCAAAGAGAGGAACCGGAGAAGGCCAACTCGCACTCGCTCGTCTGGGCTTCCAAATTGTATTGATTGGGTGGCTCATTAGGAAGTGGAAAGTGAAAAGGCATGTCAAAAAAATAGTAGTAAAACGTGTGCCGGTGAATTGTGTCGAGGTGAACAGAGGAGGTTGTGTTGAATCGGATGGCTACATGTAGTTCATGCCTTGATCGGTGGCTGAAATTAGTTGGGGTGATGTGGCTTAAGGAGGAGCTAGAGAATTCCTTGTAGTGGAGAGCTCCTATTTAGATATAGTAGATATGATATTTTTAGTCCCCCAAGTTTGGATGAGCAAATTTATTATGATGATAGCATGCCTCCAATTTATGATGATTATATTCATGAAAGTGGGTTTGGAAGAGTGTCAATTTTAGGAAGTGATGATCCCACTATTTTGGAGGGTGTTGAATCTTATTGTGATAGTGATAAAAGTGGATTTGGAGAGGTCATGACTTTATTTAGGGATGAATCGACTATTTCGGAAGAGGTTCCAATTGATTATGAGAAAAAAGTTGCTTTCTATGATGATTATTGTGATGACATGTATGCTATAAAGAATAATGATAACCATGAAACTTGTCATCTTGATTTTAATTTTCAATTCGATTATGCCTCACATGATAGTTATTTCGTTGAGTTTTCTCCCACTACTATTCATGAGAAGAAATTTGCTTATGTGGAGAGTAATTTAAATTCTCTACTTATGCATTATGAAAAGAGTGCTTTATGTGATAGTTATATTGTTGAATTCATTAATGATGCTACTAAAACTTATTATGAGGGAGGAATATATGCTTGTAGGAATTGCAATAATATCAAGTTTCCTCTCTATGTGCTTAAAATCTTGAAGTTATGTTTGTTTTGCCTTCCTATGCTAGTTGATTCTTGCTCCCATAAGTTGTTTTCTCAAAAAATCCCTATGCATAGGAAGTGGGTTAGACTTAAATGTGCTAGTCATATTCTTCATGATACTCCCATTATGTTTCAATTCTTATCTTTTATGTGAGCATCATTGAAATCATCATGCCTAGCTAAAAGGCATTAAAGAAAAGCGCTTGTTGGGAGACAACCCAATATTTAACCCTACTGTTTTTGTGTGTCCACATTATTAAGATACTGTAGTAATCATGTTGTATAGCTTTTGTTTCAATAAAGTGCCAAGTAAGACCTTTAGGATAGCTTGCGGTGATAGTTGTGTTGATCCTGCTGAAAATCAGAAACTTTTTCGCCCAGTAAAATAGTTTTGATAATGCACAGAAACACGGTTTTGATCTGATTCTTTTTGATATTTATTGGTACACAAATTTCTCAGGTTTTCCTAATTTGGTAGGATTTTGGGGGTTACAGAAGTATTTGAGAGTTACATATTACTACAGACTGTTCTGTTTTTGACAGATTCTGTTTTCTATGTGTTGTTTGTTTATTTTGATGAATCTATGAGTAGTATCGGAGGGTATGAACCATAGAGAAGTTGGAATACAAATATATTACACCAATATGAATTTAGAACGAGTTCACAACAGTACCTACATGGTGATTTATTTTCTTATACTAACGGAGCTTACGAGTTTTCTGTTAAGTTTTGTGTTGTGAAGTTTTCAAGTTTTGGGTAAAGATTCGATGGACTATGGAATAAGGAATGGCAAGATCCTAAGCTTGGGGATGCCCAAGGCACCCCAAGGCAATATTCAAGGACAAACAAGAGCCTAAGTTTGGGGATGCCCCGGATGGCATCCCCTCTTTCGTCTTTGTTCATCGGTAACTTTACTTGGAGCTATATTTTTATTCACCACATGATATGTGTTTTGCTAGAAGCGTCATTTCATTTTTCTTTGCTTTTCTTGTTGCTTGAATAAAATACATTAGACCTGAAATTCTTAAATGAGAGAGAGTCTTCACATAGCTACATAATTATTTAACTACTCATTCATCTTCACTTATATCTTTTTGGAGTAGTTTGTCATTTACTCGTGTCTTCACTTATATCCTATGAGTAAATGGTTGAATGATTTGAATATCATAAATCTGAGATTATATATGTTTCGTATGTTTATCCCATGGTAATGACTTCACATATAAGAAGTATAGGTGTTAAATTTATTGAAAGATTAGCAAACATAGTATTTGTCACTTGAACAATTCATGAAAGAATATTTAAGGAAGAGAGATTTCACATATAAATATAATATCTTGGACATCTTCTTTGATTGTGAGCCCCATTAATTATTTTCAAACTTGATCAAATTAGTTGAAGTTGGACAGGAAGACAACTTAATGAGTTATGTTTGGGTATATTTGTATATAAGTTATATTGTTATAGATCCTCCAACATGTGGTGCTTGCTATTTAGAATCCTTTGCTAGCCAAAATCTCTGTACTAAGCGGGAATACTGCTTGTGCATCCAAAATCCTTGCACCAAGTTTCTACCATGAGTGTCCACCATATCTACCTATATGCGGTATTTACTTGACATTCCAAGTAAATTTGCATATGCCAAACTCTAAACCTTCAAATAATAATCTATTTTGTATGCCTGAATCGCTCATGTAGCGACTAGGGGCTGTCAGTATCTTCCATGCTAGGTGGGTTATTCTCACGATGAGTGGACTCTACTCATCATTCACGAGAAAATGGCGGGTAACCGGGATGCCTAGTTCCATGCTCAAATCAAATCAAATATAATTGCAAACAAAACTCCCCCGGGATTGTTGATAGTTCGACGGTACCCGTTGTTTCAGACCAGCCGTGGAATGTGCTTGTTGGTGGTGGGGGAGTAAAAACTTTACCATTCTGTTTGGGAACCACCTATAATGTATCTAGTATGGAAGGTATTGGGAACTCTTGGTTGTTATGTTGACAATGAAAGCATACCTCACAAAATTATTTTCATCTCTGTTTTAAAAGCTTTGAGCTCTAGCACCTCTGCAAATCCCTGCTTCCCTCTGCGAAGGGCCTGTCTTTTACTTTTATGAAAGAGTCAGTAGTATTCCTTATCATTCCAACCTACTCTTTAGTTGGCAAGCACCATGTGATGGGGAAAGATCTAAGCATATGTGACCATTCAAAAATATTTGATCATGAATTATTATGGTTGACAATTATCTATATGATAAGTAAGTTGGGAGGCGAAACATTAAGCCCCTATCTTTCTTTGTGTTCGATGGATGCTCTTTGTTCCAAAAGTATGCTTTGAGTGGTAGCAATCATGGAAGACTATATGATAGTTGAGTATGTGGGGATTTGCTAAATCAAAGCTCTTACATAGACCCTTCCTGAAAATAAGATGAATTGCAATTGTTTGATGACTGAGAACATAGTTTGTTAGTTTTCAAGAAAGTTTATGGTCTATGCTTTAACATGTGAATAGCTTGTTACTTGATCATGAGAAGTTTTATGAGATGAGCTACTGTTATGGCATATAATGATGCTAGAAAAGGTTATTGAAATTATCATTGATCAAACTTGTGCACCTGCTAGCATTCACACTTCATAAATTATATCTTTTATCATTTACCTACTCGAGGACGAGCAGGAATTAAGCTTGGGGATGCTGATACGTCTCCAATGTATCTATAATTTATGAAGTATTCATGTTATAATATTATCCATCTTGGATGTTTTATATGCATTTATATGCTATTTTATATGATTTTTCGGGACTAACCTATTAACCTAGAGCCCAGTGCCAGTTTTTGTTTTTTCCTTGTTTTTGAGTTTTACAGAAAAGGAATACCAAATGGAGTCCAATTTGTTGGGGAATGTTGCAGAAAATAAAAAAATTCTATGCTTTCACCAAGATCAATCTATGAGTTCATCTAGTAATGAGAGAGAGGAGTGCATCTACATACCCTTGTAGATCGCGAGCGGAAGCGTTCAAGAGAATGGGGTTGAGGGAGTCGTACTCGTCGTGATCCAAATCACCGGAGATCCTAGCGCCGAACGGACGGCACCTCCGTGTTCAACACACGTACGGTTGAGGAAGACGTCTCCTCCTTCTTGATCCAGCAAGGGGGAAGGAGAGGTTGATGAAGATCCAGCAGCACGACGGCGTGGTGGTGGATGCAGCAGCGATCTCGGCAGGGCTTTGCCAAGCTTCTACGAGAGGGAGAGGTGTAGCAAGGGGAGAGGGAGGCGCCAAGAGCATGGGTGCGGCTGCCCTCCCTCCCCCCTCTTTATATAGGCCCCCTAGGGGGGCGTCCCTAGGAGATGGGATCTCCAAGGGGGGACGGCGGCCAAGGGGGTGGCTTGCCCCCCAAGGCAAGTCGAGGCGCCCCCCACCCCTAGGGTTTCCAAACCTAGGCATAGGGGGGCCCAAGGGGGGCACACCAGCCCACCAGGGGCTGGTTCCCCTCCCACTTCAGCCCATGGGGACCTCCGGGATAGGTGGCCCCACCCGGTGGACCCCCGGGACCCTTCTGGTGGTCCCGGTACAATACCGGTAACCCCCGAAACTTTCCCGATGGCCGAAATTTGACTTCCTATATATAATTTTTTACCTCCGGACCATTCCGGAACTCCTCGTGACGTTCGGGATCTCATCCGGGACTTTGAACAACTTTAGGGTTACTGCATACTCATATCTCTACAACCCTAGCGTCACCGAACCTTAAGTGTGTAGACCCTACGGGTTCGGGAGACATGTAGACATGACCGAGACGCCTCTCCAGTCAATAACCAACAGCGGGATCTGGATACCCTTGTTGGCTCCCACATGCTCCTCTATATCTCCTCGGATGAACCACGATGTCGAGGACTCAAGCAAGCCCGTATACAATTCCCTTTGTCAATCGGTATGTTACATGCCCGAGATTTGATCCTCGGTATCCCAATACCTCGTTTAATCTCGTTACTGGCAAGTCACTTTACTCGTACCGTAATGCATGATCCCGTGACCAAACACTTGGTCACATTGAGCTCATTATGATGATGCATTACCGAGTGGGCCCAGAGATACCTCTCCATCATACGGAGTGACAAATCCCAGTTTCGATTCGTGCCAACCCAATAGACACTTTCGGAGATACCCGTAGTGTACCTTTATAGTCACCCAGTTACGTTGTGACATTTTGCACACCCAAAGCACTCCTACGGTATCCGGGAGTTGCACAATCTCATGGTCTAAGGAAATGATACTTGACATTTGGAAAAGCTCTAGCAAAACGAACTACACGATCTTTGTGCTATGCTTACGATTGGGTCTTGTCCATCACATCATTCTCCTAATGATGTGATCCCGTTATCAATGACATCCAATGTCCATAGTGAGGAAACCATGACTATCTGTTGATCAACGAGCTAGTCAACTAGAGGCTTACTAGGGACATGTTGTGGTCTATGTATTCATACATGTATTACGATTTCCGGATAACACAATTATAGCATGAATAACAGACAATTATCATGAACAAAGAAATATAATAATAACCATTTTATTATTGCCTCTAGGGCATATTTCCAACAGTCTCACACTTGCACTAGAATCAATCATCTAGTTACATTGTGATGAATCGAACACCCATGGAATTCTGGTGTTGATCATGTTTTGCCCTAGGGAGAGGTTTAGTCAATGGATCTGCTACATTCAGGTCCGTATGTACTTTACAAATATCTATGTCTCCATCTTGAAAATTTTCACGAATGGAGTTGAAGGGCGCTTGATGTGCCTAGTCTTCTTGTGAAACCTGGGCTCCTTGGCAAGTGCAATAGCTCCAGTGTTGTCACAGAAGAGTTTGATCGGCCCCGACGCATTGGGTATGACTCCTAGGTCAGTGATGAACTCCTTCACCCAGATTGCTTCATGCGCTGCCTCTGAGGCTGCCATGTACTCTGCTTCACATGTAGATCCCGCCATGACGCTTTGCTTGCAACTGCACCAGCTTACTGCCCCACCATTCAAAATATACACGTATCCGGTTTGTGACTTAGAGTCATCCAGATCTGTGTCGAAGCTAGCATCGACGTAACCCTTTACGACGAGCTCTTCGTCAGCTCCATAAATGAGAAACATATCCTTAGTCCTTTTTAGGTACTTTAGGATGTTCTTGACCGTTGTCCAGTGTTCCATGCCGGGATTACTTTGGTACCTTCCTACCAAACTTACGGCAAGGTTTACATCAGGTCTGGTACACAGCATGGCATACATAATATACCCTATAGCTGAGGCATAGGGGATGACACTCATCTTTTCTCTATCTTATGTCGTCGTCCGGCATTGAGCTGAGCTCAATTTCACACCATACAACACAGGCAAGAACCCTTTCTTGGACTGATCCATATTGAACTTCTTCAATATCTTATCAAGGTATGTGCTTTGTGAAAGACCTATGAGGCGTCTTGATCTATCCCTATAGATCTTGATGCCTAGTATGTAAGCAGCTTCTCCAAGGTCCTTCATTGAAAAACACTTATTCAAGTAGGCCTTAATGTTGTCCAAAAGTTCTATATCATTTCCCATCAAAAGTATGTCATCTACATATAATATGAGAAATGCTACAGAGCTCCCACTCACTTTCTTGTAAACGCAGGCTTCTCCATAAGTCTGCATAAACCCAAACGCTTTGATCATCTCATCAAAGCGAATGTTCCAACTCCGAGATGCTTGCACCAGCCCATAAATGGATCGCTGGAGTTTGCATACCTTGTTAGCATTCTCAGGGTCGACAAAACCTTCCGGCTGCATCATATAAAGTTCTCCCTTAAGATGGCCGTTAAGGAATGTCGTTTTGATGTCCATTTGCCATATCTCATAATCATAGTATGCGGCAATTGCTAACATGATTTGGACGGACTTTAGCTTCGCTATGGGAGAGAATGTCTCATCATAGTCAACCCCTTGAACTTGTCGATAACCCTTAGCGACAAGTCGAGCTTTATAGATGGTAACATTACCATCCGCGTCCGTCTTCTTCTTAAAGATCCATTTGTTTTCTATCGCTCGCCGATCATCGGGCAAGTCTGTCAAAGTCCATACTTCGTTTTCATACATGGATCCTATCTCGGATTGCATGGCTTCAAGCCATTTGTTGGAATCTGGGCCCGCCATCGCTTCTTCATAGTTTGAAGGTTCAACATTGTCTAACAACATGATTTCCAGGACAGGGTTGCCATACCACTCTGGTGTGGAACGTGTCCTTGTGGACCTACGAAGTTCAGTAGTAACTTGACCCGAAGTACCTTGATCATCATCATTAACTTCCTCTTCAGTTGGTGCAGGCACCACAGGAACATCTTCCTGAGTTGTGCTACTTACCGGTTCAAGAGGTAGTACTTCATCAAGTTCCACTTTCCTCCCACTTACTTCTCTCGAGAGAAACTCTTTCTCCAGAAAGGACCCGTTCTTGGCAACAAAGATCTTGCCTTCGGATCTGAGGTAGAAGGTATACCCAATGGTTTCCTTAGGGTATCCTATGAAGACGCATTTTTTCGACTTGGGTTCAAGCTTTTCAGGTTGAAGTTTCTTGACATAAGCATCGCATCCCCATACTTTTAGAAACGACAGCTTAGGTTTCTTCCCAAACCATAATTCATATGGTGTCATCTCAACGGATTTAGACAGTGCCCTATTTAAAGTGAATGTAGCTTTCTCTAGAGCGTATCCCCAAAAAGATATCGGTAAATCGGTAATAGACATCATAGATCGCACCATATACAATAAAGTGTGATTACGACGTCCAGACACACCGTTACGCTGAGGTGTTCCAGGCGGCGTGAGTTGTGAAACAATTCCACATTTCCTTAAGTGTGTACCAAATTCATGACTTAAGTATTCTCCTCCATGATCTGGTCATAAGAACTTTATCTTTCGGTCACGTTGATTCTCTACCTCATTCTGAAATTCCTTGAACTTTTCAAAGGTCTCAGACTTGTGTTTCATCAAGTAGACATACCCATATCTACTCAAGTCGTCGATGAGAGTGAGAACATAACGATATCCTCCACGAGCCTCAACGCTCATTGGACCGCACACATCAGTATGTATGATTTCCAATAAGTTGGTTGCTCGCTCCATTGTTCCGGAGAATGGAGTCTTGGTCATTTTACCCATGAGGCATGGTTCGCATGTGTCAAATGATTCATAATCGAGAGACTCTAAAAGTCCATCAGCATGGAGCTTCTTCATGCGCTTGACACCAATGTGACCAAGGCGGCAATGCCACAAGTATGTGGGACTATCGTTATCAACTTTACATCTTTTGGTATTCACACTATGAACATGTGTAACATCACGTTCGAGATTCATTAAGAATAAACCATTGACCATCGGGGCATGACCATAAAACATATCTCTCATATAAATAGAACAACCATTATTCGCAGATTTAAATGTGTAGCCATATCGTATTAAACAAGATCCAGATACAATGTTCATGCTCAAACTTGGCACTAAATAACAATTATTGAGGTTTAAAACTAATCCCGTAGGTAAATGTAGAGGTAGCGTGCTGACGGCGATCACATCGACCTTGGAACCATTCCCGACGCGCATCATCACCTCATCCTTCGCCAGTCTCCGTTTATTCCGCAGTTCCTGCTTTGAGTTACAAATATGAGCAACTGCACCGGTATCAAAAACCCAGGAGCTACTATGAGTACTGGTAAGGTACACATCAATTACATGTATATCCCATATACCTTTAGTGTTGTCGGCCTTCTTGTCCGCTAAGTACTTGGGGCAGTGTCGCTTCTAGTGACCACTTCCCTTGCAATAAAAGCACTCGGTCTCAGGCTTGGGTCCATTCTTTGACTTCTTCCCGGCAACTGGCTTACCGGGCGCGGCAACTCCCTTGCCGTCCTTCTTGAAGTTCTTCTTACCCTTGCCTTTCTTGAACTTAGTGGTTTTATTCACCATCAACACTTGATGTTCTTTCTTGATCTCTACCTCCATTGATTTCAGCATTGAATATACCTCAGGAATGGTCTTTTCCATCCCCTACATATTGAAGTTCATCACAAAGCTCTTGTAGCTCGGTGGAAGCAACTGGAGGATTCTGTCAATAACCGCGTCATCCGGGAGATTAACTCCCAGCTGAGTCAAACAGTTGTGCAACCCAGACATTTTGAGTATGTGCTCACTGACAGAACTATTTTCCTCCATCTTAAAACCATTTTCAGCTCTTCGAACATCTCATATGCTCCGTGTTGCTCAAAACGCTTTTGGAGCCCCGGTTCTAAGATGTAAAGCATGCCGCACTAAACGAGGGAGTAATCATCAGCACAAGACTGCCAAGCATTCATAACGTCTTGGTTCTCTGGGATGGGTGCTTCACCTAGCGGTGCTTCTAGGACATAATCTTTCTTGGCAGCTATGAGGATGATCCTCAGGTTCCGGACCCAGTCCGTATAGTTGCTGCCATCATCTTTCAGCTTGGTTTTCTCTAGGAACGCGTTGAAGTTGAGGGTAACGTGGGCCATTTGATCTACAAGACATATTGTAAAGATTTTAGACTAAGTTCATGATAATTAAGTTCATCTAATCAAATTATTCAATGAACTCCCACTCATATTAGACATCCCTCTAGTCATCTAAGTGTTACATGATCCGAGTCGACTAGGCCGTGTCCGATCATCACGTGAGACGGACTAGTCATCATCGGTGAACATCTCCATGTTGCTCGTATCTTCAATACGACTCATGTTCGACCTTTCGGTCTCTTGTGTTTCGAGGCCATGTCTGTACATGCTAGGCTCGTCAAGTTAACCTAAGTGTTTATGCATGTGTAAATCTGTCTTACACCCGTTGTATGTGAACGTTAGAATCTATCACACCCGATCATCACGTGGTGCTTCGAAACAACAAACTTTCGCAACGGCGCACAGTAAGGGGGGACACTTTCTTGAAATTATTATGAGGGATCATCTTATTTACTACCGTCATTCTAAGTAAACAAGATGCAAAAACATGATAAGCATCACATGCAATCAAATAGTGACATGATATGTGTTGGAAATATGCCCTAGAGGCAATAATAAAAGTATTATTATATTTCATTGTTCATGATAATTGTCTTTTATTCATGCTATAACTGTATTATCCGGAAATCGTAATACACGTGTGAATACTTAGACCACACTATGTCCCTGGTAAGCCTCTAGTTGACCAGCTCGTTGTGATCAACAGATAGTCATGGTTTCCTGACTATGGACATTGGATGTCGTTGATAACGGGATCACATCAATAGGAGAATGATGTGATGGACAAGACCCAATCCTAAGCATAGCATAAAAGATCGTGTAGTTCGTTTTGCTAGAGCTTTGCAAGTGTCAAGTATCTCTTCCTTCGACCATGAGATCGTGTAACTCCCGGATACCGTAAGAGTGCCTTGGGTGTATCAAACGTCACAACGTAACTGGGTGACTATAAAGGTGCATTACAGGTATCTCCAAAAGTAGCTGTTGGGTTGACACGGATCGAGACTGGGATTTGTCACTCCGTATGACGGAGAGGTATCTCTGGGCCCACTCGGTAATGCATCATCATATTGAGCTCAATGTGACCAAGGTGTTGGACACGGGATCATGCATTACGGTACGAGTAAAGTGACTTGCCGGTAACGAGACTGAACAAGGTATTGGGATACCGACGATCGAGTCTCGGGCAAGTAACGTACCGATTGACAAAGGGAATTGCATACAGGGTTTGATCGAATCCTCGACATCGTGGTTCATCCGATGACAACATCGAGGAGCATGTGGGAGCCATCATGGGTATCCAGATCCCGCTGATGGTTATTGACTGAGAGCGTCTCGGTCATGTTTGCATGTCTCCCGAACCCATAGGGTCTACACACTTAAGGTTCGGTGACGCTAGGGTTATGAAGATATGTATATGCAGAAACCCGAATGTTGTTCGGAGTCCCGGATGAGATCCCGGACGTCACGAGGAGTTCCGGAATGGTCCGGAGGTAAAGAATTATATATAGGAAGTGCTATTTCGGGCATCGGGACAAGTTTCGGGGTTATCGGTATTGTACCGGGACCACCGAAAGGGTCCCGGGGGTCCACCGGGTGGGGCCACCTGTCCCGGGGGGCCACATGGGCTGTAGTGGGTGCACCTTGGCCATCATGGGCCAAGGGCACCAGCCCCTATAGGCCCATGCGCCTAGGGTTTCCCCCTAGGAGGAGTCCTAGTGGTGGAAGGCACCCCTAGGTGCCTTGGGGGGGAGGGAAACCTCCCCTAGGCCGCCGCCCCCCCTAGTAGATCTCATCTACTAGGGCCGGCGCCCCCCCCTGGCACCCCTATATATAGTGGGGGAGAGGAGGGACTTCATACACCAGCCCCTGGCGCCTCCACCTCCCCCCGTTACGTCTCTCCATCGTAGTCTCGGCGAAGCCCTGCTGCTGTGACGCCCTGCATCCACCACCACGCCGTCGTGCTGCTGGATCTTCATCAACCTCTCCTTCCCCCTTGATGGATCAAGAAGGAGGAGACGTCTCCCGTCCCGTACGTGTGTTGAACGCGGAGGTGCCGTCCGTTCGGCGCTGGTCATCGGTGATTTGGATCACGTCGAGTACGACTACATCATCACCTTGCAAGCTTCCGCACGCGATCTACAAGTGGTATGTAGATGCAAACTCTCTCCCTAGACTCGTTGCTTAGATGAACTCATAGATGGATCATGGTGAAACCGTAGGAAAAATTTTAATTTTCTGCAACGTTCCCCAACAGTGGTATCAGAGCTAGGTCTATGCGTAGTTCTCTTTGCACGAGTAGAACACAACTTTGTTGTGGGCGTGGATTTTGTCATCTTACTTGCCTCTACTAGTCTTTTCTTGCTCAACGGTATTGTGGGATGAAGCGGCCCGGACCAACCTTACACGTACTCTTACGTGAGACCGGTTCCACCGACTGACATGCACAAGTTGCATAAGGTGGCTGGCGGGTGTCTGTCTCTCCCACCTTAGTTGGAGCGGAATCGATGAACAGGGCCCTTATGAATGGTAAATAGAAGTTGACAAAATCACGTTGTGGTGATTCGTAGGTAAGAAAACGTTCTTGCTAGAACCCAATTGCAGCCACGTAAAAGATGCAACAACAATTAGAGGACGTCTAACTTGTTTTTGCAGCGATTGATCATGTGATGTGATATGGCCATAAGTTGTGATGAATGATGAATTGTGATGTATGAGATCATGTTCTTTGTAATAGGATTCATGACTTGCATGTCGATGAGTATGACAACCGGCAGGAGCCATAGGAGTTGTCATTATTTTTTTTTGTATGACCTGCGTGTCATTGAATAACGTCATGTAAACTACTTTACTTTATTGCTAAACGTTAGTCATAGAAGTAGAAGTAGTCGTTGGCGTGACAACTTCATGAAGACACGATGATGGAGATCATGATGATGGAGATCATGGTGTCAAGCCGGTGACAAGATGATCATGGAGCCCCGAAGATGAAGATCAATGGAGCTATATGATATTGGCCATATCATGTCACAACTATATAATTGCATGTGATGTTTATTATGTATTATGCATCTTGTTTACTTAGGATGACGGTAGTAAATAAGATGATCCCTTATAAAATTTCAAGAAGTGTTCTCCCCTAACTGTGCACCATTGCTACAGTTCGTCGTTTCTAAGCACCACGTGATGATCGGGTGTGACGGATTCTTACGTTCACATACAACGGGTGTAAGACAGTTTTACACAGCGAAAACACTTAGGGTTAACTTGACGAGCCTAGCATGTGCAGACATGGCCTCAGAACACGGAGACCGAAAGGTCGAACACGAGTCGTATGGAAGATACGATCAACATGAAAATGTTCATCGACGATGACTAGTCCGTCTCACGTGATGATCGGACACGGGCTAGTCGACTCGGATCGTGTAACACTCAGATGACTCAAGGGATGTCTAATCTAAGTGGGAGTTCATAATTTGATTAGAACTTTATTATCATGAACTTAGTCTAAAACCTTTGCAAATATGTCTTGTAGATCAATGGCCAACGCTAATGTCAACATGAACTTCAACGCGTTCCTAGAGAAAACCAAGCTGAAAGATGATGGCAGCAACTATACGGACTGGGTCCGGAACCTGAGGATCATCCTCATAGCTGCCCGGAAACAATATGTCCTAGAAGGACCGCTAGGTGACGCTCCCGTCCTAGAGAACGAAGACATTATGAATGCTTGGCAGTCTCACGCTGATGATTACTCCCTCGTTCAGTGCGGCATGCTTTACAGCTTAGAACCGGGGCTCCAAAAGCGTTTTGAGCATCACGGAGCATATGAGATGTTCGAAGAGCTGAAACTAGTTTTCCAAGCTCATGCCCGGGTCGAGAGATATGATGTCTCCGACAAGTTCTACAGTTGTAAGATGGAGGAAAACAGTTCTGTCAGTGAGCACATCCTGAAGATGTCTGGGTTGCACAACCGTATGACCCAGCTGAACATTAACCTCCCAGATGAGGCGGTCATTGACAGAATCCTCCAGTCGCTCCCACCAAGCTACAAGAGCTTTGTGATGAACTACAACATGTAGGGAATGGAAAAGACCATTCCTGAAGTGTTCTCGATGCTGAAGTCAGCAGAGGCTGAAATCAAGAAAGAACATCAAGTGTTGATGGTCAATAAGACCACTAAGTTCAAGAAGGGCAAGGGTAAGAAGAACTTCAAGAAAGACGGCAAAGATGTTGCCGCGCCTGGTAAGCCAGTTACCGGGAAGAAGTCAAAGAATGGACCCAAGCCTGAGACTGAGTGCTTTTATTGCAAGGGGAAGGGTCACTGGAAGCGGAACTGCCCCAAATACTTAGCGGATAAGAAGGCCGGCAACACCAAAGGTATATTTGATATACATGTGATTGATGTGTACCTTACCAGTACTCGTAGTAACTCCTGGGTATTTGATACCGGTGCCGTTGCTCATATTTGTAACTCACAGCAGGAGCTGCGGAATAAACGGAGACTGGCGAAGGACGAGGTGACGATGCGCGTCGGGAATGGTTCCAGAGTCGATGTGATCGCCGTCGGCACGCTGCCTCTACATTTACCTACGGGATTAGTTTTGAACCTTAATAATTGTTATTTAGTGCCAAGTTTGAGCATGAACATTGTATCTGGATCTCTTTTAATACGAGATGGCTACTCATTTAAGTCTGAGAATAATGGTTGTTCGATTTATATGAGAGATATGTTTTATGGTCATGCTCTGATGGTCAATGGTTTATTCTTAATGAATCTCGAGCGTAATATTACACATGTTCATAGTGTAGATGCCAAAAGATTTAAAATTGATAACGATAGTCCCACATACTTGTGGCACTGCCGCCTTGGTCACATTGGTGTCAAGCGCATGAAGAAGCTCCATGCCGATGGACTTTTAGAGTCTCTTGATTATGAATCGTTTGACACGTGCAAACCATGCCTTTTGGGCAAAATGACCAAGACTCCGTTCTCCGGAACAATGGAGCGAGCAACCAACTTGTTGGAGATCATACATACCGATGTGTGCGGTCCAATGAGCGTTGAGGCTCGTGGAGGATATCATTATGTTCTCACTCTCACAGATGACTTGAGTAGATATGGGTATGTCTACTTAATGAAACACAAGTCTGAGACCTTTGAAAAGTTCAAGGAATTTCAGAATGAGGTAGAGAATCAACGTGATATCCTCCGCGAGCCTCAACGCTCATTGGACCGCACACATCGGTATGTATGATCTCCAACAAGTTGGTTGCTCGCTCCATTGTTCCGGAGAACGGAGTCTTGGTCATTTTTCCCAAAAGGCATGGTTCGCACGTGTCAAACGATTCATAATCAAGAGACTCTAAAAGTCCATCGGCATGGAGCTTCTTCATGCGCTTGACACCAATGTGACCAAGGCGGCAGTGCCACAAGTATGTGGGACTATCGTTATCAATTTTAAATCTTTTGGCATCTACACTATGAACATGTGTAATATTACGCTCGAGATTCATTAAGAATAAACCATTGACCATCAGAGCATGACCATAAAACATATCTCTCATATAAATCGAACAACCATTATTCTCAGACTTAAATGAGTAGCCATCTCGTATTAAACGAGATCCAGATACAATGTTCATGCTCAAACTTGGCACTAAATAACAATTATTAAGGTTCAAAACTAATCCCGTAGGTAAATGTAGAGGCAGCGTGCCGACGGCGATCACATCGACTCTGGAACCATTCCCGACGCGCATCGTCACCTCGTCCTTCGCCAGTCTCCGTTTATTCCGCAGCTCCTGCTGTGAGTTACAAATATGAGCAACGGCACCGGTATCAAATACCCAGGAGTTACTACGAGTACTGGTAAGGTACACATCAATTACATGTATATCAAATATACCTTTGGTTTTGCCGGCCTTCTTATCTGCTAAGTATTTGGGGCAGTTTCGCTTCCAGTGACCCTTCCCCTTGCAATAAAAGCACTCAGTCTCAGGCTTAGGTCCATTCTTTGACTTCTTCCCGGTAACTGGCTTACCAGGCGCGGCAACCTCCTTGCCGTCCTTCTTGAAGTTCTTCTTACCCTTGCCCTTCTTGAACTTAGTGGTCTTATTGACCATCAACACTTGATGTTCTTTCTTGATTTCAGCCTCTGCTGACTTCAGCATCGAGAACACTTCAGGAATGGTCTTTTCCATCCCCTGCATGTTGTAGTTCATCACAAAGCTCTTGTAGCTTGGTGGGAGCGACTGGAGGATTCTGTCAATGACCGCCTCATCTGGGAGGTTAATGTTCAGCTGGGTCATACGGTTGTGCAACCCAGACATCTTCAGGATGTGCTCACTGACAGAACTGTTTTCCTCCATCTTACAACTGTAGAACTTGTCGGAGACATCATATCTCTCGACCCGGGCATGAGCTTGGAAAACTAGTTTCAGCTCTTCGAACATCTCATATGCTCCGTGATGCTCAAAACGCTTTTGGAGCCCCGGTTCTAAGCTGTAAAGCATGCTGCACTGAACGAGGGAGTAATCATCAGCGCGAGACTGCCAAGCATTCATAATGTCTTGGTTCTCTGGGACGGGAGCGTCACCTAGCGGTCCTTCTAGGACATATTGTTTCCTGGCAGCTATGAGGATGATCCTCAGGTTCCGGACCCAGTCCGTATAGTTGCTGCCATCATCTTTCAGCTTGGTTTTCTCTAGGAACGCGTTGAAGTTCATGTTGACATTAGCGTTGGCCATTGATCTACAAGACATATTTGCAAAGGTTTTAGACTAAGTTCATGATAATAAAGTTCTAATCAAATTATGAACTCCCACTTAGATTAGACATCCCTTTAGTCATCTAACTGTTACACGATCCGAGTCGACTAGCCCGTGTCTGATCATCACGTGAGACGGACTAGTCATCATCGATGAACATTTTCATGTTGATCGTATCTTCCATACGACTCGTGTTCGACCTTTCGGTCTCTGTGTTCCGAGGCCATGTCTGCACATGCTAGGCTCGTCAAGTTAACCCTAAGTGTTTTCGCTGTGTAAAACTGTCTTACACCCGTTGTATGTGAACGTAAGAATCCATCACACCCGATCATCACGTGGTGCTTAGAAACGACGAACTATAGCAACGGTGCACAGTTAGGGGAGAACACTTCTTGAAATTTTATAAGGGATCATCTTATTTACTACCGTCGTCCTAAGTAAACAAGATGCATAATACATAATAAACATCACATGCAATTATATAGTTGTGACATGATATGGCCAATATCATATAGCTCCATTGATCTTCATCTTCGGGGCTCCATGATCATCTTGTCACCGGCTTGACACCATGATCTCCATCATCATGATCTCCATCATCGTGTCTTCATGAAGTTGTCACGCCAACGACTACTTCTACTTCTATGACTAACGTTTAGCAATAAAGTAAAGTAGTTTACATGACGTTATTCAATGACACGCAGGTCATACAAAAAAAATAATGACAACTCCTATGGCTCCTACCGGTTGTCATACTCATCGACATGCAAGTCGTGAATCCTATTACAAAGAACATGATCTCATACATCACAATTCATCATTCATCACAACTTCTGGCCATATCACATCACATGATCAATCGCTGCAAAAACAAGTTAGACGTCCTCTAATTGTTGTTGCATCTTTTACGTGGCTGCAATTGGGTTCTAGCAAGAACGTTTTCTTACCTACGAATCACCACAACGTGATTTTTTCAACTTCTATTTACCCTTCATAAGGGCCCTGTTCATCGATTCCGCTCCAACTAAGGTGGGAGAGACAGACACCCGCCAGCCACCTTATGCAACTTGTGCATGTAAGTCGGTGGAACCGGTCTCACGTAAGAGTACGTGTAAGGTTGGTCCGGGCCGCTTCATCCCACAATACCGTTGAGCAAGAAAAGACTAGTAGAGGCAAGTAAGATGACAAAATCCACGCCCACAACAAAGTTGTGTTCTACTTGTGCAAAGAGAACTACGCGTAGACCTAGCTCATGATGCCACTGTTGCTACAGTTCGTCGTTTCTAAGCACCACGTGATGATCGGGTGTGATGGATTCTTACGTTCATATACAACGGGTGTAAGACAGTTTTACACAGCGAAATGTTGGAGATCATACATACCGATGTGTGCGGTCCAATGAGCGTTGAGGCTCGCGGAGGATATCGTTATGTTCTCACTCTCACAGATGACTTGAGTAGATATGGGTATGTCTACTTAATGAAACACAAGTCTGAGACCTTTGAAAAGTTCAAGGAATTTCAGAATGAGGTAGAGAATCAACGTGACCGAAAGATAAAATTCTTACGATCAGATCGTGGAGGAGAATACTTAAGTCACGAATTTGGTACACACTTAAGGAAATGTGGAATCGTTTCACAGCTCACGCCGCCTGGAACACCTCAGCGAAACGGTGTGTCCGAACGTCGTAATCGCACTCTATTGGATATGGTGCGGTCTATGATGTCTCTTACCGATATACCGCTATCATTTTGGGGATACGCTCTAGAGACAGCTACAT
Source organism: Triticum aestivum (assembly GCF_018294505.1). Lineage (NCBI taxonomy): Eukaryota > Viridiplantae > Streptophyta > Magnoliopsida > Poales > Poaceae > Triticum > Triticum aestivum. Next base: position 389,112,137 of record NC_057795.1, on the reverse strand, counting down.
TCACTTTAAATAGGGCACCGTCTAAATCCGTTGAGACGACACCGTATGAATTATGGTTTGGAAAGAAACCTAAGCTGTCGTTTCTAAAAGTTTGGGGATGCGAAGCTTATGTCAAGAAACTTCAACCTGAAAAGCTCGAACCCAAGTCGGAAAAATGCGTATTCATAGGATACCCTAAGGAAACTGTAGGGTATACCTTCTACTTAAGATCCGAAGGCAAGGTCTTTGTTGCCAAGAACGGATGCTTTCTGGAAAAAGAGTTTCTCTCGAAAGAAGTAAGTGGGAGGAAAGTAGAACTCGATGAAGTACTACCTCTTGAGCGGGATAGTGACGCAGCACAGGAAACCGTTCCTGTGATGCCCACACCAACTGAAGAGGAAAACCATGATAATGATCAAGGGACTTCGGATCGAGTTACTGCTGAACTTCGTAGGTCCACAAGGACACGTTCCGCACCAGAGTGGTACGGCAATCCTGTCCTGGAAATCATGTTGTTAGACAACAATGAACCTTCGAACTATGAAGAAGCAATGGCGGGCCCGGATTCCAACAAATGGCTTGAAGCCATGAAATCCGAGATAGAATCCATGTATGAAAACAAAGTATGGACTTTGACAGACTTGCCCGATGATCGGCGAGCGATAGAAAACAAATGGATCTTTAAGAAGAAGACGGACGCGGATGGTAATGTTACCATCTATAAAGCTTGACTTGTCGCTAAGGGTTATCGACAGGTTCAAGGGATTGACTACGACGAGACATTCTCTCCCGTAGCGAAGCTAAAGTCCGTCCGAATCATGTTAGCAATTGCCGCATACTATGATTATGAGATATGGCAGATGGACGTCAAAACAGCATTCCTTAACGGGCATCTTAAGGAAGAACTGTATATGATGCAGCCGGAAGGTGTTGTCGATCCTCGGAACGCTAACAAAGTATGCAAGCTCCAGCGATCCATTTATGGACTGGTGCAAGCATCTCGGAGTTGGAACATTCGCTTTGATGAGATGATCAAAGCGTTTGGGTTTATGCAGACTTATGGAGAAGCCTGCGTTTACAAGAAAGTGAGTGGGAGCTCTGTAGCATTTCTCATATTATATGTAGATGACATACTCCTGATGGGAAATAATATAGAATTTCTGGACAGCATTAAGGCCTACTTGAATAAGTGTTTTTTAATGAAGGACCTTGGAGAAGCTGCTTATATATTAGGCATCAAGATCTATAGAGATAGATCGAGACGCCTCATAGGTCTTTCACAAAGCACATACCTTGATAAGATTTTGAAGAGATTCAGAATGGATCAGTCCAAGAAGGGGTTCTTGCCTATGTTACAAGGTATGAGACTGAGCTCAGCTCAGTCACCGACCACGGCAAAAGATAAAGAAGAGATGAGTGTCATCCCCTATGCTTCAGCCATAGGATCTATTGTGTATGCCATGCTGTGTACCAGACCCGATGTAAACCTTGCCGTAAGTTTGGTAGCAAGATACCAAAGTAATCCCGGCAAGGAACACTGGACAGCGGTCAAGAATATCCTGAAGTACCTAAAAAGGACAAAGGACATGTTTCTCGTTTATGGAGGAGACGAAGAGCTCGTCGTAAAGGGTTACGTCGACGCTAGCTTCGACTCAGATCTGGATGACTCTAAGTCACAAACCGGATACGTGTATATGTTGAATGGTGGAGCAGTAAGCTGGTGCAGCTGCAAGCAGAGCGTCGTGGCGGGATCTACGTGTGAAGCGGAGTACATGGCAGCCTCGGAGGCAGCACATGAAGCGATTTGGGTGAAGGAGTTCATCACCGACCTAGGAGTCATACCCAATGCGTCGGGGCCGATCAAACTCTTCTGTCACAACACTGGAGCTATTGCCCTCGCAAAGGAGCCCAGGTTTCACAAGAAGACCAGGCACATCAAGCGTCGTTTCAACTCCATCCGTGAAAATGTTCAAGATGGAGACATAGAGATTTGCAAAGTGCACACGGATCTGAATGTCGCAGATCCGCTGACTAAACCTCTCTCGCGTGCAAAACATGATCAACACCAGAACTCTATGGGTGTTCGATTCATCACAATGTAACTAGATTTGTGACTCTAGTGCAAGTGGGAGACTGTTGGAAATATGCCCTAGAGGCAATAATAAAAGTATTATTATATTTCATTGTTCATGATAATTGTCTTTTATTCATGCTATAACTGTATTATCCGGAAATCGTAATACACGTGTGAATACTTAGACCACACTATGTCCCTGGTAAGCCTCTAGTTGACCAGCTCGTTGTGATCAACAGATAGTCATGGTTTCCTGACTATGGACATTGGATGTCGTTGATAACGGGATCACATCATTAGGAGAATGATGTGATGGACAAGACCCAATCCTAAGCATAGCATAAAAGATCGTGTAGTTCGTTTTGCTAGAGCTTTGCAAGTGTCAAGTATCTCTTCCTTCGACCATGAGATCGTGTAACTCCCGGATACCGTAAGAGTGCCTTGGGTGTATCAAACGTCACAACGTAACTGGGTGACTATAAAGGTGCATTACAGGTATCTCCGAAAGTAGCTGTTGGGTTGACACGGATCGAGACTGGGATTTGTCACTCCGTATGACGGAGAGGTATCTCTGGGCCCACTCGGTAATGCATCATCATATTGAGCTCAATGTGACCAAGGTGTTGGACACGGGATCATGCATTACGGTACGAGTAAAGTGGCTTGCCGGTAACGAGACTGAACAAGGTATTGGGATACCGACGATCGAGTCTCGGGCAAGTAACGTACCGATTGACAAAGGGAATTGCATACAGGGTTTGATCGAATCCTCGACATCGTGGTTCATCCGATGACAACATCGAGGAGCATGTGGGAGCCATCATGGGTATCCAGATCCCGCTGATGGTTATTGACTGAGAGCGTCTCGGTCATGTCTGCATGTCTCCCGAACCCGTAGGGTCTACACACTTAAGGTTCGGTGACGCTAGGGTTATGAAGATATGTATATGCAGAAACCCGAATGTTGTTCGGAGTCCCGGATGAGATCTCGGACGTCACGAGGAGTTCCGGAATGGTCCGGAGGTAAAGAATTATATATAGGAAGTGCTATTTCGGGCATCGGAACAAGTTTCGGGGTTATCGGTATTGTACCGGGACCACCGGAAGGGTCCCGGGGGTCCACCGGGTGGGGCCACCTGTCCCGGGGGGCCACATGGGCTGTAGGGGGTGCGCCTTGGCCATCATGGGCCAAGGGCACCAGCCCCTATAGGCCCATGCGCCTAGGGTTTCCCCCTAGGAGGAGTCCTAGTGGTGGAAGGCACCCCTAGGTGCCTTGGGGGGAGGGAAACCTCCCCTAGGCCGCCGCCCCCCCTAGTAGATCTCATCTACTAGGGCCGGCGCCCCCCCCCCTGGCACCCCTATATATAGTGGGGGAGAGGAGGGACTTCATACACCAGCCCCTGGCGCCTCCACCTCCCCCCGTTACGTCTCTCCCTCGTAGTCTCGGCGAAGCCCTGCTGCTGTGACACCCTGCATCCACCACCACGCCGTCGTGCTGCTGGATCTTCATCAACCTCTCCTTCCCCCTTGCTGGATCAAGAAGGAGGAGACGTCTCCCGTCCCGTACGTGTGTTGAACGCGGAGGTGCCGTCCGTTCGGCGCTGGTCATCGGTGATTTGGATCACGTCGAGTACGACTACATCATCACCTTGCAAGCTTCCGCACGCGATCTACAAGTGGTATGTAGATGCAAACTCTCTCCCTAGACTCGTTGCTTAGATGAACTCATAGATGGATCTTGTTGAAACCGTAGGAAAAATTTTAATTTTCTGCAACGTTCCCCAACAATATGGCCAATATCATATTGCTCCTTTGATCTCCATCTTCAGGGCTCCATGATCATCTTCGTCACCGGCAAGACACCATGATCTCCATCATCATGATCTCCATCATCGTGTCTCCATGAAGTTGCTCGCCAACGATTACTTCTACTACTATGGCTAACGGTTTAGCAATGAAGTAAAGTAATTACATAGCGTTAAATCATTGACACGCAGGTCATACAATAATTAAGACAACTCCTATGGCTCCTGCCGGTTGTCATACTCATCGACATGCAAGTCATGATTCCTATTACAAGAACATGATCTCATACATCACATATATATCATTCATCATTCATCACAACTTTTGGCCATATCACATCAATATCACATGTTGCAAAAACAAGTTAGACGTCGTCTAATTGTTGTTGCATGTTTTACGTGGCTGCAATAGGGTTCTAGCAAGAACGTTTTCTTACCTACGTAAAAGCCACAACATGATTTGCCAACTTCTATTTACCCTTCATAAGGACCATTTTCATCGAATCCGCTCCAACTAAAGTGGGAGAGATAGACACCCGCTAGTCACCTTATGCAACTAGTGCATGTCAGTCGGTGGAACCTGTCTCACGTAAGCGTACGTGTAAGGTCGGTCCGGGCCGCTTCATCCCACGATACCACTGAAGCAAAATAAGACTAGTAGTGGCAAGAAATTTGACAACATCTATGCCCACAACAAATTGTGTTCTACTCGTGCAAAGAGAACTGCGCATAGACCTAGCTCATGATGCCACTGTTGGGGAACGTTGCAGAAAATAAAAAATTTCTACGCTTTCACCAAGATCAATCTATGAGTTCATCTAGCAATGAGAGAGAGGAGTGCATCTACATACCCTTGTAGATCGCGAGCGGAAGCGTTCAAGAGAACGGGGTTGAGGGAGTCGTACTCGTCGTGATCAAAATCACCGGAGATCCTAGCGCCGAACGGACGGCACCTCCGCGTTCAACACACGTACAGTTGAGGAAGACATCTCCTCCTTCTTGATCCAGCAAGGGGGAAGGAGAGGTTGATGAAGATCCAGCAGCACGACGGCGTGGTGGTGGATGCAGCAGCGATCTCGGCAGGGCTTCACCAAGCTTCTGCGAGAGGGAGAGGTGTAGCAAGGGGAGAGGGAGGCGCCAAGAGCATGGGTGCAGCTGCCCTCCCTCCCCCCTCTTTATATAGGCCCCCTAGGGGGGCCACCGGCCCTAGGAGATGGGATCTCAAAGGGGGGCGGCGGCCAAGGGGGTGGCTTGCCCCCCAAGGCAAGTGGAGGCGCCCCCCACCCCTAGGGTTTCCAACACTAGGCGCAGGGGGGGCCAAGGGGGGGCGCACCAGCCCACCAGGGGGTGGTTCCCCTCCCACTTCAGTCCATGGGTCCCTCCGGGATAGGTGGACCCCCGGGACCCTTCCGGTGGTCCCGGTACAATACCGGTAACCCCCGAAACTTTCCCGATGGCCGAAACTTGACTTCCTATATATAATTCTTTACCTCCGGACCATTCCGGAACTCCTCGTGACGTCCGGGATCTCATCCGGGACTCTGAACAACTTTCGGGTTACTGCATACTCATATCTCTACAACCCTAGCGTCACCGAACCTTAAGTGTGTAGACCCTACGGGTTCGGGAGACATGCAGACATGACCGAGACGCATCTCCGGTCAATAACCAACAGCGGGATCTGGATACCCATGTTGGCTCCCACATGCTCCTCGATGATCTCATCAGATGAACCACGATGTCGAGGACTCAAACAATCTCGTATACCATTCCCTTTGTCAATCGGTACATTACATGCCCGAGATTCAATCGTCGGTATCCCAATACCTCGTTTAATCTCGTTACCGGCAAGTCACTTTACTCATACTGTAATGCATGATCCCGTGACTAGACACTTGGTCACATTGAGCTCATTATGATGATGCATTACCGAGTGGGCCCAAAGATACCTCTCCATCATACGGAGTGACAAATCCCAGTCTCGATTCGTGCCAACCCAACAGACACTTTCGGAGATACTCGTAGTGTACCTTGATAGTCACCCAGTTACGTTGTGATGTTTGGCACACCCAAAGCACTCCTACGGTATTCGGGAGTTGCACAATCTCATGGTCTAAGGAAATGATACTTGACATTTGGAAAAGCTCTAGCAAAACGAACTACACGATCTTTGTGCTACGCTTACGATTGGGTCTTGTCCATCACATCATTCTCCTAATGATGTGATCCCGTTATCAATGACATCCAATGTCCATAGTTAGGAAACCATGACTATCTGTTGATCAACGAGCTAGTCAACTAGAGGCTTGCTAGGGACATGTTGTGGTCTATGTATTCACACGTGTATTACGATTTCCGGATAACACAATTATAGCATCAATAATAGACAATTATCATGAACAAAGAAATATAATAATAACCATTTTATTATTGCCTCTAGGGCATATTTCCAACACAATTGACGTGCCAATTTTTGATGATTTTTTATGGACCAAAAGAAGCCTCCGGAGTAAAAGGGTTGGGCCAGAAGAGTCATGAGCCATCCACGAGGGTGGAGGGCGCGCCCTACCCCCCTGGACGCGCCCCCTGCCTCGTGGACAACTCGGAGACCCCCCTGTTGTGAGACCAACGCCAAAAATTCCTATAAATACAGAAACCCCCAGAAAGAAACCTAGATCGGGAGTTCCGCTGCCGCAAGCCTCTATAGCCACCAAAAACCAATCGGAACCCTATTCCGGCACCCTGCCGGAGGGGGGATCCATCACCGGTGGCCCTCTTCATCATCCCGGCGCTCTCCATGACGAAGATGGAGTAGTTCACCCTCGGGGCTGAGGGTATGTACCAGTAGCTATGTGTTTGATCTCTCTCTCTCTCTATGTCGTGTTCTTGATATGGCACAATCTTGATGTATCGCCAGCTTTGCTATTATAGTTGGACCTTATGATGTTTCTCCCCCTCTATTCTCTTGTAATGGATTGAGTTTTGCCTTTGAATTTATCTTATCGGATTGAGTCTTTAAGGATTTGAGAACACTTGATGTATGTCTCGCGTGGGATACCCGAGGTGACAATGGGGTATTATATTGATCCACTTGATGTATGTTTTGGTGATCAACTTGCAGGCTCCGTGACCTTGGGAATCTATGCATAGGGGTTGGCACACGGTTTTGTCTTGACTCTCCGATAGAAACTTTGGGGCACACTTTGAAGTTCTTTGTGTTGGTTGAATCGATGAATTTGAGATTGTGTGATGCATATCGTATAATCATACCCATGGATACTTGAGGTGACATTGGAGTATCTAGGTGACATTAGAGTTTTGGTTGATTTGTGTCTGAAGGTGTTATTCTAGTACGAACTCTAGGATAGATCGAACGGAAAGAATAGCTTCGTCTTATTTTACTACGGACTCTTGAATAGATCGATCAGAAAGGATAACTTTCAGGGGGTTTCGTACCCTACAATAATCTCTTTGTTTGTTCTCCACTATTAGTGACTTCGGAGTGACTCTTTGTTGCATGTTGAGGGGTTGTTATATGATCTAATCATGTTATTATTGTTTAGAGAACTTGCACTAGTGAAAGTATGAACCCTAGGCCTTGTTTCCTAGCATTGCAATACCGTTTACTCTCACTTTTACCACTTGCTACCTTGCTGTTTTTATATTTTCAGATTACAAAAACCTATATCTACCATCCATATTGCACTTGTATCACCATTTCTACGCCGAACTAGTGCACCTATACAATTCACCATTGTATTGGGTGTGTTGGGGACACAAGAGACTCTTTGTTATTTGGTTGTAGGGTTGCTTGAGAGAGACCATCTTCATCCTACGCCTCCCACGGATTGATAAATCTTAGGACATCCACTTGAGGGAAATTTGCTACTATCCTACAAACCTCTGCACTTGGAGGCCCAACAACGTCTACAAGGAGAAGGTTGCGTAGTAGACATCACATATCGTCATAGTGCTTAGGCGAAGCCCTGCACCGATAACTTCATCATCACCGTCGCCACACCGTTGTGCTAATGGAACCCTCCCTCGTCCTCAACTAGATCAAGAGCACGAGGGACGTCATCGTGCTGAACGTGTGCTGAACATGGAGGTGTCGTACGTTCGATACTCTGATCGGTTGGATCATGAAGATGTCCGACTACATCAACCGCGTTACTAAATGCTTTCGCTTTTGGTCTACGAGGGTACATGGACACACTCTCCCGTCTCATTGCTATGCATCTCCTAGATAGATCTTGCGTGATTGTGGGAATTTTTTTTGAATTACTGTGTTCGCCAACATTAGTGGCCTCCGCATCCCAGGAGAAGGCGTCGCGGCGCAACAGGCGCGTGAGCGGGGACACGATAAGGCCAAACTACCGGATAAATTTCCGGTAGTACCCCACGAGGCCCAGGAAGCCACGGAGAGCCCGCAGTGAGTGCGGCATTGGCCAGGCAACGACAACCGCCACCTTTTTAGCGTCCATAGCAACACCCTCGGCCGAGATGACGTGGCCAAGGTAGGCGACAGAAGGCATGCCGAACAAGCACTTCGAGCGCTTAAGATTAAGATGGTGCGCTCGAAGCTCGTTGAAGACGATGGCGACGTGCTAACGGTGTTCTGTCCATGAGGCGTTGTAGATAAGAATGCCATCAGAGAAAACAAGCACAAACCGATGCAAGTAGGGGCGGAGGACGTCATTCATCAAGGCCTAAAAGGTCGCCTGGGCGTTGGAAAGGCCAAAAGGCATCACCAAGAACTCGAAGTGGCCGTGATGAGTCCGAAATGCCGTCTTCGCGACATCGTCCGGGTGCATCTGCACCTGGTGGTAGCCCGAACGGAGGTCGAGCTTGGTGAAGAAGCACGCCCCATGTAGCTCGTCCAGGAGCTCGTCGACGACCAGAATAGGAAATTTGTCCTTGAGCGTCTGGGCATTGCGGGAACGATAGTCGATGCAGAAGCGCCACGTACCATCCGTCTTGCGGACAAGGAGGATTGTCACCGAAAATGGTGACGTGGAGATCTGGATGATGCCCAAGGTGAGCATGAGCGCGCACTGCCTCTCCATCTCGTCCTTTTGCAGTTGGGGGTAGCGGTAGAGGCGCACCGCAACCGGTGCCGTGCCCGGTAGGAGATGAATGTGGTGGTCGTACACCCGGGCTGGCGAAAGGCCTTCAGGCTCGTCGAAGAGGTCACCGTGCTGCTGCAAAAGATGATCCAACAGAGGATGCTCAGACCCTGCAGCGGTCGCTGCCAGCTGCAGTTGCGGCGTCGCTGGTGAGGCGCCACCCACGCCCTCCCACTGGACGCGGTGACCTAGGCGCCAGAAGGTCATTGTCATGGCATCGAAGTCCCAGAGAATGGGACCAAGGGTCCTCAAGAAGTCGACACCGAGGATGAAGTTGAAGCAGCCCAAGTCGATGCCGGCGCACGTGATGGCGAAATGCTCGTCGCCGATGGTGATGGGCACGTTCCGCGCAAGCCCATGGCACCGAAGACGGTTGCCGTTAGCCACGGTGACCCAGAGTTGCTCCCCGCTTGTCGGCTGGAGTGCTAACCAGCGCATGGTTGACTCGGGTAGGAAGTTATGCGTGGAGCCCGTATCCAGGAGGGCCACCAGGCGCTCGCCGTTGATCATCACCGGCAAGAGCATAGTCTGGTCGTTGCGGATGCCCGCGAGCGCATGGAGGGATACTACAAGAGCCGTTGCTGGAGAGGGCGCCAGTGCGACCTCCGCAGCAAGTGGGGTGGCCACATCGCCGATCCCGTCAGCGGCGGTATCCTCCTCGATGTAGTCGACCGCCTCCAAGTAGAAGAGCCGCGGGCAGACGTGGCCCGGCACGTAGGGCTCGTCGCAGTTATAACATAGCCACTAATGGCGGCGCTCGAGCTGCTCACCCGAGGTGAGCCGGCGGAAGGGTCGCGTGGCAGCTGGAATGGTGGTCGCTGGAGCGGCCGGGGGTGGACGGCCCGGCACCGGTGGTGTCGGGGGCGGCCTGGCTGGCTGTCAGGCGCCCCAAGACGGTAACGCCTGCTACAAGGCCTGCGCATGACGCTTGAAGGCGCAGGCGTAGTACATGGCCGTCTAGAGGTCCTGGGGTCCCTGAAGCTCCACGTCCATGCGGATATGATCCGACAGACCACCGACGAAGAGCTCGGCCTGCTGACGAGCCGTCACACCGGACACGTGGCACGCTAGGGCCTGGAAGCGGTCGGCGAAGTCCTGCACCGTGGAGGTGAAGGGAAGGCGGCCTAGCTACGGCAGCTGGCTCCCACGTATCAGTGGCCCGAACCGAAGGAGGCAGAGCTCGCGAAAGCGCTCCCATGGGGGCATGCCGCCCTCGTCCTGCTCGAGAGCGTAATACCACGTTTGTGTGGCACCTCGAAGGTGATATGAGGCGAGCCAGGTGCGGTCCGACACGAGCGTGAGTTGTCCCTGGAAGAACTGCTCACACTGATTAAGCCAGTTGAGGGGGTCCTCGGTGCTGTCGTAGGTGGCGAAGTTGAGCTTGGCGAAACGCGGCGGTGTATGAGTATGACCGTCGTGGGAGTACGGCTCATTGGTGCGGAGCAGCAAGGGGGACGGCTCCGGGTCAATGGACACACGGGGCCCCCCGTAGAACGACGACCTATCAAGGCCAGTGTAGGGACCCGCGGAGCTGGAGTACCCTCCGTACTGCACGGTGGGCGCCGGCTGCACATGGATGTGCGGCGGTCCCGAGGCCATCATGTAGACCGGCTGTGGCGACGACCCGGTCAACCAGGCCGGTAGCCGTGACGGTGAGGGTGAGAACCGGACCTGGTGGATCGGGACTCCCGCCGGCACGGTCGGAGCCGGCCCGGAGCTGATCGGCGGTGGCGCCGGCAGCTGCAGCAAGCCGACGGGCGCGGCGGGGGCCGCCAGGGGCTGCGGATGTGGCGCCGGCTGCCATGGCAGCAGCATCGGCCCGGTGGTGGTGGCTGGTGGCGCGGCCGGTGGCGGCCCGTTAGGGCCCGTCCAAGTAGATGTGGATTCCCTGGACCGCTGTGGCGAGATCGCGGATTGCCCCGGTGATTTCCTCCGGGGTGAGGACGGAGAGAACCGGCACGGTGGAGGTGACCGGCACCGGCAAGGAAGGGGCGCCGGCCGTGGTGGCCATCCGGGAGGTGGTGGCGGTCAGCAGCGGGAGGGTTGGGGTGGGCGACGGTGAAGACATGACCGAACCTAAGCTACCTGATAGCAAACTGGTAGGAGCTAGGGCCCTATCGGGTCTTGGCCAGAGATTGTAGGGGAAGGAGGGAGGCTGGCAAGGGCGTGAGCGCTCACGCACAGGTGAGGAGGCGGCGGCGATGAGAGAGAGGCGGCTAGGTTTAGGGTTCCAGCTCCTCGGGGAGGCACGTAATAGAATATGTCTTATTGCTTAATTCCAAAAGGGTGTCTTACAACTATTTATATAATCTCGATGCTAATAAAACTAAGATAACTTGGGCTAAACCCCTAGCTAAACGTGCCCATTGGGCCTCCGCCGGCTATAAGTGACGCCGGTCATAATAGTACTGCTTACGGGAAAATCCTACTCGCCGCTCGTTGCGGCAAGTGGTCGACGCTTCGCACAGGAGGAGGTGCGAGCGAGCGACCGAGTGGGCCAGCCCGTTTTAGCGTTTTAGTAGACACCGATTTTTGGGAACCTTCTATGATTTCAGCCAGTTTTTTCCGGCTTTGGGAACCTTCTACAAGGTTCCTGAACCGGCCTTTTCTTTTTCAGTTTCTTTTTCGTTTTTCTTTTTTCTATTTCTCTTCTTTTTTGTTTTTTGTTTTCTTTTTTCTGTTTCTTTTCTTTTTTCTCTTTTCTGTTTCTTTCTCTTTTTTGTTTCTTTCTTTTTTATTTTCTTTTTTTCTTTTCAAGTTTATTTTCAAATTTTGTTTTCGAATTTCAAAAGATGTTCCTGCTTTTCAGATTTTGTTCACAAATTTGAAATATGTTCCTGGTTTCAGAAAATTTGTTTTGAATTTTCAAAAAAAAATCATGTTTTTCAACAAATGTTCGAATCATTTTTGTTCATTTTTTGAGAAATTTGTAAATAATGACATGGATTTCAAAAAGGGACATTTACATCTATGCTCCTAATTTGCGCCCACTCTCAGATTTACCCCTAATTTCAAAGCCTGCTCAAATTTGCCCCTCCGCCTTTAGGTGCACTTATAGAAATGTCCTTCTGTGTCGTTAACGTTCGGTCAAAGCAGGTCAAAGCCGGTCAAAGGGCATTGACCGTCCTGAAAAAAATAGCAAAAAAAAATCTAAAAATCTGAAATTTGTGAGATCAAAGATACTCAGGTTCGCAAGGTGCGTGCAAATTTTCGTGCTGCTTGGGCATTCCAGGAGCTCGTGTCAAAGGAAAAGAAATAAATATGTAAGCTTGTGAATAGTAAATTCAAAAAAATAGCAAGAAAATTAAAAAAAATGAAATTTTTTGGCATCAAAGAGGCTACGGTCTACAAGCTGCGTGCAATTTTTTTTTTGTGTTTGGACATTGGAGGGGCTTGTGGATAAAAAACAAAAATTTGGCTTAGGAAAAAACTTGGGAAAAAAATGACTATTTTGTTTTTTCTTGCTAGAGCTCCTCGCATATCATTTGATCACAAAAACTTGCAAGCACCTTGTGCACCCAAGCCTCTTTGATACCAAAAAATTTCATATTTTTTTGAATTTTCTTGCTATTTTATTTCAAATTTACTGTTCACAAGCGTGCATATTAACTATTTTTCCTCATCACAAGCTCCTGGAATGTCCAAATAGCATGAAAATTTGCACGCACCTTGCGCACATGAGTATCTTTGATCTCACAAAAATTCAGATTTTTTTAATTTTTTGCTATTTTTTTCAGGACGGTCAAAGTTGTTTGACCGGACGGTAACGGCGCAGAAGGGCATTTCTGTAAGGGCACCTAACGGCGGAGGGGCAAATTTGAGCAAGCTTTCGAATTAGGGTATATCTGATTAGGTGGTTCGAGTTAGGGACAGAAATGCAAATGGCCCTTTCAAAAAATGTTCCTGTTTTCAAAAATTATTCACAAATTTCAAAAAATGTTCTTATTTTTTCAGTTTTTTGTGCACGTATTAAAAAAAATTCGCACTTCAAATTTGTTTGGGATTTTCAAAATTGTTCTCCATTTCGAAATTTGTTCTAAAAGTTCAAAATTTGTTCGTTATTGTAAAAATTGTTCCCATTTCAAAATTTTGTTCGAAAATTCTAAAAATGTTCTTGTTTACAAAAAAAAGTTCATGTTTTTGAAAATATTCATGTTTACAAAAAAAATTGTTCACAATTCAAAATTTGTTCTCCTTTCAAAAATATTCATGTTTTTTTAAAAATCACTATCAGAAACTTGTTCACATTTTCGAAAAAACTTTTTTGTGTTCACCGAAAATTGATTGTAATTAAAAAAATGTTTCTATTTTTCAATATTCGTCCACAACTTAAAAAATGTTCATGTGGGTTCTGTCATTTTTTTAAAATTGTCCACAACTTGCAAATTCGAAAATTGCTAACATTTTTTTAAAACTCGTATGGGTTCTGTAAAAAATGTTCCTACTTGTAAAAAATATAATCATAATTTACAGTAAAAGATCGGAAAAAAAGAAAACTAAACCTATTTGCCGGTGTGACTAGGTCTAAAGTGTTCGCGTTGCATTTTGACCATCAGGCTGAATCGGGCGCAATGGCTAGCAACCCCTGTCTGCAAGCTCGTGGTGGCAGGTTCGAATAGTAGCTGAAACGCTGTTGTTGTTGTCCTTGTATTCTGAAGGTCTTTCCACTTGTAGGCCCCCATGATGATTAGGGCCAGTTCTTTTCCCCTCATAATTCTCCAGAATATGATTCTGGGATGCTGCCCACAGAATTATTTGTCCAGTTCTTTTCTGTAATTCTAGCCTGTGATTGTTCTATGAGTTGTCTGTTGAAATGTCTGGAACGCCATTAGATTCAAGTGAGTGTTGAATTGGTAATACTTGGTTATTACTGACAGTTTCATGTGTAATGTGAACACAAAAACAAGATGCTCGGACCCTTCACTTTTTCCATCTACAACATTCACATGTCAATGTTTTAATATATACAATCTTTTTTACTAAGCAGACATCAATCCATACCAACACAAAATTAATAGTAAGCAATCAATCATATAGAAGTACATTCCTTACAGATTTTCATACAATGTTTTTTTGCTAAATTTCAGTACATGCCATCAATCACATGTTTGCATCATCCAAAGCAACATACAAATTAACTAACAAGAAACCATACAAGATTCCCCTGCTTTGCCTCCTGTAGCAGCAGCAATACAATGAGGAATCATGAGGAAGAAGAGAGACAGTGGAGGAGGCGCTCACCAGCTATCCTGGCCGGGCAGAGGTCGGGCGCGTCCTGCTTCCGGGTGGAGGGAAGGGAGGTCCGGGCAGGCGGGCGGAGGCCGGGGGCGTCCTGCTGCAGGGCGAGGATGGACGTCGGGGCGGGCGGGAAGGAGTCGAGGAGGGGCGGCCGGTCCAGGAGGAGTGAAGGAGAACGGGCGGCCGGCCTGGGGCGGCGTCGTAGGGGCCTCCCGCCGACGGATCTGAAGACGCCGGGGCGGTGAGCTGGCTGGCGCGAGCCAAACCCTAGCTCGATTTGGCTGGAGACGACGGGTGTGCGGGGAGGAAGAAGCGCTTCGTGAGAAATCCCCTGCTCTTTGCCTCGCTCGGTCGGCCCTCCCTGGTGGCATTCTGGCTGTAAATACAGTTGCCAATAGGGGTATTGGTTCAAAGCAAACCGTTTTGCTTTGCGGGAATGACGAGAATTGCCAAGTTGAGGTGATTCTAGATTGCACTGTAATTCTGAGATGATTTTGGACGATTCCTGAGGCAGAGATGAGTTCCTTTGTAATTTTGATTCCCCAGGCAGTAATTCTTCACAATTGAGCCAAAAAAACTGGCTCTGACATGTGGGCCTCACATGTCAGTTAACGGTCAAACAAACGGTCAAACTAACGCTTCATTTAGGTGTGGGTCCGGTTTGTCATAATCGCGATCAATAGATAAGCACTCGACGATTTGAGTTTTTTGATAAAGCCAACCATTCATTTGGTAGTTATCTGAGAAAAATTAAAAACCGGTAGTTTTTTGGAAAACTAGCCTGTAAAGTAGTAGTTTTATGCTATTTACTCCGGATGGATCCAGAGATAGAGCATTCTTTCCTTCACGTACTACTTTTTCTCAATCAGGACGTACTGAGAAACCAGCAGATTAAGAGCCAGTTCTTTTGGCTCAATTGTGAAGAATTATTGCTTTGGGAATCAAAATTACAAAAGAACTCATCTCTGCCTCAGGAATCGTCCAAAATCATCTCAGAATTACAGTGCAATCTAGAATCACCTCTCAGTGTCTCTTCTCATCTAGCCATTTTCTTCTTCTCCTCTCTGCCTCCCTTCTTCTCCTCCACCCTCCCTGCTCGCAAAGAACGCCGGAAAATAGGCATGGCGGTCGGCCACACTGCTGGCCCACGCCGTCGTCCCATGCCACGTCCGGTCGCCGCCATATGCCACGCCCCCCCCCTCCGTTGTTACTGCTGGCAGGAGCAGCCAAAGCTCCTGGAGACAAGGAGCTCACCGGCCTCAATGGCCTAGTCCGCGGTGGGGGCCGCCGCCACGCGCCCCGCCGTCGGGCTCCGGCTTGGGTCGCCGCGCCGCTGCGCGCCATCAGGAACCGCCTGGGGCGCCGCCTACCATGGGGCTTAGCTCGGGTCACCGCGTCGCCGCCCGTCATGGGGAGCCGCCTGGGGGTCACCGCGTCACCGCCCGCCATGGGGAGCCACCTGGGGGTCGCCGCCCGCCATGGGGCCGCCAGGGCTGACCGCCCGCCATGGGGAGCTGGCGCCCTCGCCAAGCGCAGAGGCGGCCAGTGGCCTGACGGCGTCGTCCAACACGGGCCAGCTGCGAGCGTAGAGAAGCAGGTAAGGCGGAGCAGCGGCCGGGGTTGAGCGCCGGTGATCATCGGTGGTGGACGGTGGGTGGCTCGCCGGGCAGAGGAGGCGCCATCGCGAGGTCTGGATAGACCTGCGCCAATGGTTGCGTGATGTGGCAAGGACCTGATTGCTTTTTTATAAACTTACAGGGATCTGATTGCTTTTTTAAATTTATGTGCAGGCCCACCCCTAACGGACAAACAAACGGTCAACAATCAGAGCTCTTACATGTGTGTCCGACCTGTCATAATCACGATTAATCGTAAAGCATTTGACGATTTGGGTTTTTTGAAACAACTGACCGCCCATTTGGTAGTTATTTGAGAAAAATTTAAAACCGGTAGTTTTTTGGAACCCTAACCTGTAAAATAGTAGTTTTATGCTATTTACTCATCCATCCGAGACATTAGGTAAGCATCAATCGCTGCTTTCGAGCTTAGCTTAACATAACATACTATTTTGATATTTTCTGATACGTGTTACCGAGCTAACCTGCGGGTATATACTGAGCATTTTTGTGATGTTGTTTGCTGTCAGGCTGTTGCTGATGGTGGAGGAATGCTGCCCAAAGGATTGTCATGCTTGATTTCGACCGTACAAGGAAATCAATGGGAATTAATGTTGCATCCAAATCAGGAAGCAACACTTTACTTGTGAGAATGTTGTATCTCTTGCTATATTGCCATTTCCCACTAATATGTTAAATAAAATTATGCTCATTATACCATTGTTTTATGTTGGAAGGGGAGCACTTGGCGTAGTGGTAAAGCTGCTGCCTTGTGACCATGAGGTCACGGGTTCAACTCCTACAAATAGCCTCTTGCAGAAATGCCGGGAATGATTGCGTACTAAAGACCTAAAGTGGTCGGACTCTTTCCCGAACCCTGCGCAAACGGAAAGGTTGCGTACTAAAGATCCAAAGTGGTCGGATCCTTCCCCGGACCCTGCGCAAGCGGAAGCTACATGCACCGGGCTGTCCTTTTTATACCATTGTTTTATGTTTGCTAGAGTGACACTAAGTGCATGATGATGTGTCCTGATGGCAGGGAGCCGTCGAAACCTTGCTGGAGAGGAGTAGCCATATTCAGCTGCAGGATAGTTCAGTTGTGCCTTTAGATGAGAAATCAAGAAAAGTTATTTTGGCAAGTCTCCATGGATTGTCAACAAAAGCGCCGTGCTGCCTCGGATTTGTATACATGGAGGATCTTACAGAATTCACAACATATGATGGAGAATACCACCCTACTCACAAGCTTTTGCTGGATCCAGCCAATTATGTGGCAATTGAAGCCGACCTGATATTTGCTTGTCTGGCTGGCTTAAGGGTAAGACTGGACATGTTTTGTATCAATGTTGCGCTACACTTCATAATCTGTAATCTAGAAAAATCTTTCAGTCGGGACCAGGATATGATAATATGATTTTCTGTACACGTTTCCTTGCAATGCTGACAAATCTTAATTACGGGTGTTTTTAGCTATGCAAGATCATCCAAGGAAGAGGTCTTTGATGATGTGGAGGACCGCATAGCTGTGGGCATCCGTGTTATGGTGATCACAGGAGACAACAAAGAAACTACTGAGACGACATGCCATGAAATTGGTGTATTTTCACCTGATGAAGACATTAGCTTGAAGAGCTTTACAGGGAGGGGGTTCATGGCACTTGAGGATAAAAAGACACTTCTGCAAAAGAAATGTGGCCTTCTGTTATCTAGGGCAGATCCTAGACACAAACAAGAGATCATTAGGCTATTAAAAGAAGACCGTGCAGTTATTTCTATGACTGGAGATGGAGTAAATGATGGCCCTGCTCTAAAACTAGCTGGCATTGGTATAGCAATGGGTATTCCCGGCACTGTGTACATTCTTACTCACCACACAACCCCACACCGGAGTGAGATCCATAGCAGAGTGAGAAAAGTTTTGGGCCCCTGCGTCACGAATTGACCTAGCCCCCGCGTCGCCCCTCCCGCGGGCGACACGGGCGGCGCCGCCACCTTCTGCCGCTAGCCCTCCCCCTCCTCCCCTTCCCCGCTGCTATCGGCCAGAGCCGCCGGGGCAAAGCCCCCCGTGGTGGCTGGCGGCGGGGGCCTTCTCCCCTCCTCGTGTTCGTGGCCCGTGGGAGCGGCCAGGCCGAGCGGAGGCGCCGGGGCGCGCGGATCCTGGCGGCGGCGGGCCCAAGGCGCGGCTGCAGATGGGTCGACGCCTAACTATGTGCGGGTCTCCTCGTGGCGACAGCCTTCGCCAGCGGCGGGGCGGCACCTGCGCGGCATCGGGCGAGGGGTGGGGACGCGGCCACGGTGGCTTCCCGTGCGAGTACACGGAGAAGAGGCTGCGTCTTGTGTCCTCGGGGAGGATGGCTATCCTCGCCCAGATCCGTCGGCGGCATGGCGGCGGAGGTCGCAGTGGACGGTCGACGGCGGCGAAACAAGGCCGGTGGCAACGGCGATGTTCTGTCTGGATCCCGGAGCGGCGGCCCTGGACGATGGTGGCGGGTGAAGCTCGGGCTTCTCGCGACGGCATGGCGTGGTGCAGTCTCTATCGAAGGCAAATCTATGACAGCGATCTGTATGCGGATTGCTTCGGATTAGAGACGGTGACGAGCGCGCGGGATCTATCTCGGCGGCTTTCGCGGTTTGGCGAGGCGGGGTGGGAGCCCTCCTCCTAGGCTCCAGTGGTGGCACACTCAGGCAGTGGCCGGTGCGCCAGGGATCCCACGGTGGCACTGTTGTTGCGGTTGGTAGCAGGATCTAGGCGGCCGGATCTGGGGCTTTGAAGGCGGTCGAGACGGTGCACGGGTTGTTGGGTGGATTTCTTGGGACGGATCCGGGTGAAAACCTAGTCTTCGGTCGATGGCCGGAGCCGGTGATAACGATGATCTTATCATCGTTTCCTTCATGAAGGCATCACCTAGGTGAAGCTCCCAACTCCACTCAATACCTCCGGGGGAAACCCTAGATCAGCTGATCGGATGTTGACGGCAATCATGTGCCGTAACCCCCTTGGGTCGGCATTCTTGGAGGTGCACTCGGCTTCGCGGGACCAACGGACGACTTCTTTGGTGGAGCGGTGCTTCATCCATACATTGATGGCGACGGATCTTGACGGCGTGGCACAATGCAGATTCGGAGTTCGATGTGGGAGGATGGACTCGCACAGGAGGACGACACTGTCTGGCGTCGTGGTGGCGTCGATGGCAGAGAGACCTGGCACGGTAGATGCAATAGTACAACTCTGAAGATGGACTCGTGGCAGGTGGCTGCGGCGGCCTCACACCCGCAGGCATCCTGGTTGAGGAGTGCGCCAGATTGGTAGGTGGCCCATACCAGGCAGGCGTCCTGGTTGGGACCTCAGGTCTTAGATGTTTAGGTTTGGCTGTGATATCTGTTTGGTATTAAGCCCAGGCTATCAGCGCCCCTTCATCAATTGGATAGGTGTAGCCACAGTTGTTGCTTAGATGATGGCTTTAGTCTTGTTGTTGTATGACTTTATAAGGTCTTGTGAGAATAATTAATAAAATGGCTGCATGCGTCGCTCAGATGCAGAGGCCGGGGGTCATCCTCCTTTTCTAAAAAAAACTAGCATAGCTGAATCATCCATCATGTTGCACTTCAGAGTCTTCATGCTTTAAAATCACTTCTTTCAATTGTTTTCTTCAAAATACTATTGATTTCTCAAATGTCTTGTTGTTTGTCTTTGGCCTTTCTACTTAAGAAACCGACGAACTGTATTGATTGCCTTCCCTTGTCCCTCATATGTTACTACGTGTATGCTAACCAGATAATACTGTTTGAACTAGATCATCAAAACAATGTTATTTTTTTGTTTAGATTGTAAAACATAATTGACAAGTTCTAAGAAAAGAGTGATGTCTGCAAAACTATGTTTTTACTCAGCTTATATTTTGGGGCATTATCTGAAAAAACATTTTTCAGGTTGCCGAAGAGGATTCTGACATGGTGCTAGCTGACAACAATTTCAGTACCATTGATGTTGGAGCTGGTGAAGATCTATTTACAACCACATGAAAGCTGAAAGCTTTCATAAGGTTTGTGCACTGAGAGCCTTGCTCCGACTTCTCATTGGCAGTTGTTTGGTTGCTTGCTTGCATTTGTTGTACTGGTTCTGTATGACGACTTACTAAAGATGATGTCCCTGACTCGAGCATGATTGCATGACCGTTGACTGGTACTTCTTAATAAAGAGTGATCAAAACGCTCTTGTTTGTCTTTACGAAGAGAGTACTTCTCTAGATTTTCGATTCCGTTGTTGGGAAATCTTTTTGTTTTGAGTATTATGAAGGTCCTTGTTCACCGCTGCAGATACATACTTTCCTCAAATATTAGTTAAATTGCTATAAGATCACTCGGAGTATTATGAAGGTCCTTGATCACGGCTGCAAGCACTCAAAGTAGTGCATCTCAAATGGAACGATGATATTCTTTTTTCTGGCATCGTCAATTACCAACTCGTGTTCCAAAAAGCATAGGTAGGTGAGTGTCTTTGAAACCCATTAAAGCATTTTATTTAGTTTTTGCAATGGTCAAGATAATGACATTGAATTCATCTACAAGAACTTGTCTCGTTATTATGCTTTTTAGTTTTATGCACTCATCGAATGGGAAATAACTACTCCCTCTGTTTCTAAATATAAGTCTGCAGTTCATATTGAAATCTCTAAAAAGTCTTATATTTAAGAACAGAGGGAGTAATAAATTATCTTATTTGCCGGGTCAGTGTTCATTAATTGTTTCATGATTTGACATTCTACTATGCCAAAACTCCAAGATAGTTACTTATTATTTTCATTTAGGATGGTGACCACCTATGGAAGCGGTTTTTGGTGCACCTACTTAGCTTCATCGACAACGAAGCTGCACATGCCATTCCAGATGTAGGAGAATTGATTAGATGTATTAGGAAATATTGACATGATAAGTTTTTTTTTGCTCTATCCATATGATGCTACATTAAAAAAATTCTTGATTTGAGATGAAGCATGCTCATCCCAGATTACTTACTAAGCCTTTTGTCCCAAACAAGTTGGGGTAGTCTAGATATAAAACCCTTTCACGAGGACTTCCTAGGAGGTCATCCATCGTAGTAGTACTCTCGCTCAAATGGGTTTCATACCCAAAGGACTGGCTAGTTTTTACGTTGGCTCGTCAAGCCTATCACAACCCTTAGATATGGAACCCTTTCACGAGGACTTCCTAGGAGGTCACCGATCCTAGTATTACTCTCGCTTAAATGAGTTTCATAACAATGGGACTGGCTAGTTTTTACGTTATTGGCTTGCTAAGCCTATCACAACCCTCCTCCTTTACCCGGGCTTGGGATGCTCATCCCAGATTAGTTCAACCAAAATTTATTTCTCTTTACAAACCAGTCTATGTGTGTGTGCAAAATATTTCTTGACTCAAGCCTTGTCTCTTTACAAAATATTTTTGTATGTGTATTAGTTATCACACATATATTTGCAATATTAGCCTTGTATATTGTCTTGTATTCAAAGTGTTAAGAATTTGCATCCATTTTTCAACCAGTTTCCCCAAACGGTTCATATGTGTGTGCCCCTGTGAATTTTCAGGTTGTTCCGGTGTCAAAAAAAGACAGAAGGAGCGAGTCATGATGTTGTAGAACATGGAAAGCTTTTGGTGGTTTGGTTTGTTGGGACTTGGGATGATGCTGTTCATGTTTGGGAGTCTTTTGTTTACTAGACGTTGCCTCGTGTTTTGTTCATGGAATCCGGCCGGAAAATGGTTTGGAACATTTAAACTATATATAAGCAAGTGGACGTACTACTGTATGTACTATTGATAAAATTACGTTTTTCTTGACGTTTTCCTATCTGTAATCCTCCTGTGTACTGTGTACATATCCGACAGATGCACCAACCTCGACCGAGAAAACTATCTCGAGGATGTCATGCATCGATCGACTCGACTCATTCGATCGGAACCCATAACCTACTGCATGCTGGAAGAGTACTGCAGCGGCGACGACGAGCGGCGGCGCCTCTTCTTGGACTCCCCCCAGAGGTGGAAGCTGGAGTCGCCGTCGGCGAGGTCGTCACACTCGGGGAAGACGGTGGTCTTGTATCGCACCCTGTCGCGGCACGCCGTGTAGGTCAGGTACTGCTCGCGGAACCCCCTCATGGCGGCGCGCTTGGCAGGGGCCATGACGGCGACGTCGTGCGTGAGCAGGTCGACCTGGCACCCCTCGGGGTCGGCGACGCTGCTGGCGTCGCAGCCGCTCAGGACGAGGTCGGAGAACTCGGCGGCGAATGGCGCGTAGGCGTAGTCGACCTTGTACTTGCCGCCGTCGGTGGCCCAGGCGGAGCCATCCCAGATGGTGGCGTAGACGGACATGGGCTTGGAGGGGAAGTCGCCGCCCATGGAGGGAACGCGGACCACCTCGCGGATGGGGACGCCGTCGAGGTAGAAGACGATGTTGTTGGGGGTCCAGGCGATGGCATAGCGATGGACGCCGGCGACGGTAGGTTCGACGGGGAGATGGTAACGCTCCTCTCGGCCGCGCACGGTGCTGCCGTTGCCGTACATGTTGGTCTGGACACGCCAGCCGTGACCGCGCCGGTTGCCCAGCAGCTCGAAGTCCAGCTCGTCGTGGTTCTTGGGATACTCGTCCCAGTTCGACAGCTGCACAGCGCACACGCACAAGTCAGTCTCACACCAGCACGAATGTAAAGCTTTCGATGGCATGAACAAGTCAGCTGTCTCACAGCAACAGCAGCACCAAAAATTCTCGTAGAGATAAATATTTCGATCGGAAGAAGAAGAAATTTTGAACCAATCAAACAGTTACCAAAGAACTAATCATGCATGCCAATCAAAGGTGCATGCCTGAATCCTCAGTATAACATTTTATTTCTCCGGTATACGTGTTTGCTTTCTTCATTTCTGTCATAATTTGGGAAGACAAATAATGATCATAACTTTTTTTTGAGAAATAATAATGATCATAACATATATTTTTTGAGGGGTAATAATGATCATAACAAAGATATGAATCAGTACTGTTGGGTTGTTTGGGCCAGATAGGGCAACCGATGGCCAAGATTTTTTTTCTAGGCCTTGAAAGCAAGCCATCGATGTCGACATCACCCACCATGTGAAGGTGCACCAGGGCCGAGCATAAATTTCTTTCTTGAAGTGAACAAAAAGAGATGGAATTAACAAACCGTCACTCAGCCTCACTAGCGTTGTTCGGGCCGAGTAGGGTAATAAAATCAGGCCAGAAAAGCTAGCTTGCTAGCCATCGATGTCGACACATCCCACCAATGCAATGCAACCACCCGAGATGGATCGAGCTAGCTTAGACCGATAGATTACCCATACTGCAGGGCAATTGGTCGACGCACGCCAAGATGATGGACGTCCATTTCTACACCAATAGCTTAGTATATATCGCGCATATCTTCTTTTTCTTGGGCTGATGGCGGATGGGTGTTTCGTGTACGCCTACCTAGCACGACCGGTGTTAGGGCGGTGCTAAAGCGAAAGCGATCGACATGATGCTGACCGGTGTGCACTGCACCACGCAGAGGGGAAAGTAGACGGAATTTCTCCTCCCTTCCCGCCGCGTGGTACGCAGCCACACTTGTTCAGCCATTTCGATGGACAAGAACGAGCAGCAGCACTTTACACGGTTCCGCCCGGTGGATTTGTGGTGCTGTTCGCGGACAAGCAAGCGGAGTGTGTTGTGGATCACTGGGTAATTCATAGGACATGTATGGTCATCGATCTACCTAGACCAGTCACCAGCGTAAGTAGAGTTGATTTCTAGGCTTAGTCATGTCGAAATATCAAGTGACCCAGCAGATTAATCGATCGAACGAAGCAAGTAAATAAAAGGATCAAACTGGAACAGGGGGCCTAGGCTGGGGCACGTACGTAGAAGGCGACGACGACGCCGGCGGTGTAGTCGGCCGGCAGCTTAATGGAAGCGCCGAAGAACCCATGGCGGTAGGCCGACTTGGATATGAACCCAGACCCTGCATCGTCACACTCACTTAGTTTGGAATATAATTATCGGGTTCTCGATCGATGGAGCGATCAAATAACTGCCGAAAACCAAATCGACTTTGATCGCGATCGGGGTATGTAAACGGGTATCGGAAATACGTACTGTTCCATTGATTGAATTACTTACCGGTGTATCGGTCCAGCTTGAGCGTGACGCTCCGGCCGTCCGCCGACCGCACGAGGTTGTCGCCCCCGAATAGCGGCGCGTACCCGGCGTCGAACGGCACCGGCGACGTGTCCAGCGCCGCCGCGGCGGCCGCGGCGAAGACCGCGAGAGCCGCCATGAGAAGAGCACTGGCTGCTGCCATGGCAACTCGCTGGTCCGATGGATCGACGGAGCTCGATCCTGCACCCAGGAGGCAGCCGCTGCGCTATGCGTGTATGTATTTCTGTGTCCGTGTGGCGTGCCTGTGTGTCGATATATATGCATGTCATGTCATCTTATGTTTCCTTTGTCGAGACGATGCGATTGGGTTCAAGTTCCTTTTTGGCGGAGCCGCCGGCGGGCTACGCCGACTTGTGGGCCCGGAGTATTATACTATCTCTAATAATGCTTATATTTGACCAAACAAAAATGCTAATAATACATCTTTTTTTGAACTTATTCTTTTTTAAACAGATTTTTGAACCTATTCTCATGCATCCCTAAGGTTCTTTTTCGGCAACAAATCATGTGACATCTATCCCGGAGTGTGTTAAAGCGGACAGCCTAATCTAGAGGATCCATTTATTCATCTGCTTCATACTGGCTATTGTAAATACGCAACGAAAACGTCCATTTGATGGTAAATGACTGGCTATTGTTACGTACATTTTTTTTTGAAAAGGGGACTCCCCGGCCTCTGCATCAGAACGATGCATACGGTTACATTTATTATAAAAATAAAGTAGTTCAACAATGTCTTGCAGTCTGCAACAAAATGATAGCTCACAAAGAGCAATAGAAACAAAGACCAAAAAGGCCCAAAAGCCACAACCGGCTGGCAAACTATGGATAGGTAAACTAATCGTCTATCCTATTACATGACCGACATCCAAACCGGTTGAAGATATCCCGCGCTACCATCTCCCACCGGAGAGATCCAGTAACCAAACGCTCCCTGGCCTCCATCGGAGTGAGTAAGGACCACATACGGATTAGCGCAGTAATCCGGAATAAAACCTGCAAAAAATAGATAGTTGATGTTCTGTTAAAAGCCAAATCATTTCTGCAGTTTCAGATTGCCCATAACAACGCACATGCTCCTACTCGAATTTGTCTAGCTGTTTCGGACTCTATCCCAACAAGCCACGTTCCAAATAACGACCCGACTGAACTCGGAGGAGTAATGTTAAAGGCAATTTGTACCGAGCGCCACAGAACCCTCGCCAACGGGCAATCAAAGAAAGGTGCTTGATATTTTCATCCCGATCACAGAAACTACACCTAGTAGAGCCTGTCCAGTTGCGCTTAACCAAATTATCTTTCGTTAAGATAACTTGTTTATGTATAAACCACATAAACACTTTGATTTTTAGCGGAACCTTAACTTTCCAAACATGTATGGAACTAGGAATAACACTAGAATTGATGACGTCAAGGTACATCAACTTGACTGTGAATTCCCCAGAAGTAGTAAGCTTCCAGCACAACTGATCGGGCTGGTGAGTAAGCTGAACCTCCATCAGTCTACTCACCAGATGAAGCCAAGCTTCCCACTGATCTCCAACAAGCACCCTCCTAAACTGAATATTAAAGGGGTTGGACTGCAAACTCGTTGCAACCAGAGCATCTCGTCGTTGCACAATACGATATAACGAAGGATACTGAAGCGCCAGCGGCGCTTCCCCCAGCCAAGTATCCTCCCAGAAGTGAGTACTATTGCCATCACCAACAATAAACTTTGTTCTATTAAAGAAAGTAGCTTTGACTCTCATAAGCCCTTTCCAGAACGGCGAGTCAGTCGGACTGACTGTCACCTGCGACAAAGTCTTTGAGTGCAAATACTTATTACGCAAAAGCTGCGCCCAAGTTGCATCCGTCTCAGCTGCTAACTTATAAAGCCACTTACTGAGGAGGCATCTGTTCTTAACCTCAAGATTCTCAACACCTAGACCCCCTTGGTCTTTCGGTTGGCAGATGACGTCCCATTTGGCTAAACGGTACTTCCTCTTAAGCTCATCACTCTGCCAGAAGAAACGGGATCGATAGAAGTCCAGTCTTTTCCTGACTCCAACAGAAACTTCAAAAAAGGACAAAAGGAACATAGGCAGACTCGTGAGCACCGAGTTAATGAGAATCAATCGGCCTCCATACGACATGAGTTTTCCCTTCCAGCAGCTCAGTTTCTTCTCAAACCGATCCTCAATACACTTCCATTCGCTATTTGTCAACTTACGATGATGGATGGGGATACCCAGGTAAGTGAACGGAAGTGCTCCCACTTCACAACCAAACAATTGCTTATAAGCATCTTGTTCCTCTTTGGCTCTCCCAAAACAGAACAACTCACTCTTATGGATGTTTATCTTCAGGCCGGTCAATTGCTCGAAAAGGCACAACACCAGCTTCATATTTCTCACTTTTGCCAAGTCATGCTCCATAAAGATAATTGTATCATCAGTGTACTGCAGGTACTGCAGGATGGACACACCACCATCAACAAGATGCGGCACCAAGCCACCTACTTGACCGGCTTCATTTGCCCTACCTATCAGGATTGCCAACATGTCTGCGACAATATTGAAGAGAATAGGAGACATTGGATCACCTTGTCTCAGGCCCTTGTGTGTCTGGAAATAATGGCCTATATCGTCATTCACTTTAATTCCAACACTCCCTTTTTGCGTGAAGGATTCCACTTGTCTCCTCCATGCTTCATCAAAACCCTTCATTTGGAGTGCTTGTTGAAGGAAAGGCCATTTGACTTTGCCGTACGCTTTCTCGAAATCCACCTTGAAAACAACACCATCAAGTTTTTTCGTGTGGATCTCATGGAGCGTTTCATGCAGGACCACAACTCCTTCGAGGATGTTCCTATCCGGCATGAAAGCAGACTGAGTAGCTTGCACCACGGTATGCGCAATCTGTGTGAGCCTATTCGTCCCGACCTCGGTAAAAATTTTGAAACTAACATTGAGAAGACAGATAGGTCGGAATTGCTCAATCCGCACAGCCTCTGTCTTCTTTGGAAGTAAGGTTATAGTTCTAAAATTCAGCTTAAAAAGATGAAGCTGGCCCAAGAATAAATCGTTGAACAAAGGCAAGAGATCTCCTTTAATAATATGCCAACACTTCTTATAGAACTCTGCCGGGAAACCATCCGGCCCAGGAGCCTTATTATTCTTCATCTGGGAAATGGCCTCAAATACCTCTTTCTCAGAAAAAGGAGCGACTAAAATATCATTCTCAACAGCCGTAAGTTGAGGCACATCCTCAATCCTAGACACATCCAGCGACACACAGTTGTCCTCTGGAGGCCCAAACAGCTACTTGTAGAACTCAGTGATATATTGCTTTAAGTTTTCCTGACCA
The DNA here is from genome assembly GCF_018294505.1 of Triticum aestivum. NCBI lineage: Eukaryota > Viridiplantae > Streptophyta > Magnoliopsida > Poales > Poaceae > Triticum > Triticum aestivum. Next base: position 389,084,745 of record NC_057795.1, on the reverse strand, counting down.
AGAATCGTTCCCTCGTCTTGTTCAAGCTGAAAGATCCTCTTTTTTCTATACTTACCATTGGCGATCAGGTGAAAAAATTGTGTGTTCGCATCCCCATGAACGACTCTAGTGACCTTAGCCCGAAGCGCCCACTTTAGTTCTTCCTCACGAAGGAGCTCTTTCAGCCTCAATTCCGCCTCTAGCTTGGCATGAAGCTCCGAGGCTGGCAGAATCGTGGTTTCGGCCTTTACATCAAGGGACTGAATAAGCAAAAGGAGTTGTTCCTTTTCAGCCTTATAAATCCCACTGAGATGCTTAGCCCGCCCACGTAGGAAACTTCTCAAATGCCTAATTTTATTCTGCCACCGCTCAAGCGCAGACCGACCTCCTGCATCCTTAGCCCATTCTCTGGCTACGAGATCCAAGAAGCCTTCTCTCTCAAACCAAGCAAGCTCGAAAGAGAAAACATTTTTATTTCCCAAATGGGTAGCCTCTCCAGAGTCAAGGAATAAAGGCGTGTGATCAGAAATACCATGAGTAAGCGCCTGGACCGTAACACATGGAAATTTCTGCTCCCATTCGACGCTAGCCAGGACTCAATCCAGCTTTTCAAACGTCGGATTTGGCAAGGCGTTAGCCCAGGTAAACTTTCGGCCCGAAAGCTCTATCTCACGCAAATCTAGTCTTCTGAGCTTCGGGATGTGTAAGGTGCCGGGTACTGAGGGTGTGCTTGAGTTTCACGAGTAGAAGAGGATTGAGCCTATGGGCAAGCCTCTGACGCAGGTGTGGTTGCGGTTTTCTGGGGCTCCCTCCAAGCGGTTGCAGGATGCCTGGGTCATGGCCAGCTTGGGTATCATGGTGGGCAGACCGGAGCGAGTGGATATGGACTTCACCAGGGCCCACGGGATTGCCCGTATTCTGGTTAGTGTGATGAACATCGAGTATGTGCCTGAGGTGGTAAAGTGGGCATATCGAGGTCACATCTATAACCTTGTCATTGAGTTTGAGGATGAGAGTCTGTTTGCTGAGGTGGCCAACGGGACGGACACTGATATGCACGAGGGGGATGATGGTTCTGCTCTAAAGGAGGCACCAGCAGCTGACAGTGGGCGAGAGTTGTCCAAAGCATCGGGTGGTGACTCTCAGACTTCTGCGGATGGTGTAGCACCAACTTTTGCGGTACCCATGACTGCTCTTAGATTCGGGTCTTTCGAGCCGGCATCTGCACCTCCGAGACTTTGGAGTGAGCGGGTGGAGTCTGATGATGTGTTCGAGCACATGTTACCGTCTCTGGAGTTCGAGGAGCCCGTGGTTCCTTTTGTTGGAGCGTCGCCGATCTCGGTCAGGGCTGGGGCGGATGAGACTGCTCTCGCTGGCGAGGGTCCGGAGATGGTGATTTTGGAGTCCTACACAGCGGTCATCGCACCTTCGGTTCAGCAGGTGGTGCGTTCTGTTGATGGGGGTGTGGGGCAGGAGGCTTCGGCGCTCTCATCGGGGCTTGCGGATGACGAGTTTCGGGCGGTGCAGCTTGATGCTTCCGGAGGGAGGCCGAGGCTGCTAGCCATGGCTCCTTCCTCCACTTTTCTCGGGCCGGTTTCGGTGGCGCCGGCGTCGCTTTCCGGAGAGGGCTCGGGACAGGTGGTCCCGGGGCCTTCTTTTCCAGGGGCACCTTCGGAGGCCTGCTTGCCTTCGGCGCCGGCCACGTTGCCTGGCCGGAGGGCCGGGGTGGATGGAGAACTCGGGCAGGTGGCCCTGGTTCAACCGTCCCCCGGCTTGGTGGTCTCGAGTGCTGCTACTCAGGAGGAGGTGATTGCGTTTGGGGGCATTCCGGATCCGGTCTCCGAGGGGCGACGGTTGAGTAGCCGTCTCCAGGACCATCCGGAAGTGGACGACATTCAGCAGTGGTGCGCTATGAGGGCGGCCAAGCTTCGTGACGTGGAGGTCACTACTGGTATGTCCGTCAATACCTCTAATTCTATATTGCATTTTACCAATGATGAGATTATCAATAATGCAAATCAACTAGGTATTTCACTAGGTAGTAATGATAGTGAAATCTCAACCTCGGTTAATGATATGCTGGATTTAGAGGCCGAACGGGCGCTTGAGATGATTCGTAACTTAGCGGCGGTAAAACCTATGAATGATTCTGAGATCGACGCTCTAGGGGTTAGGGCGCTCGATAATCTTTGTGCGGATCTGACTCAACCGTCTCCTGAGCCTGAGGAGGAGGTTGAGCGAGTGGATATTGTGGAAATGTGCACCTCTGCGGCTGGTTGTGAGGACCAACTGCAGAGTTTTAATGCTCCTAAACACAAATGGAAGCGGAAGATCTACCCAGTTTCCGTAGTGCGTAGGAGTGCTCGGATTCGAACAGCTAAAAAATTCCATGACGAGATATGAAAGGAATCTTTTGGAATAGCAGATGTCTGAAAGACTTGGCTAAAAGAATGTTTCTTGCCGAGGCTTCTATTGAGCATAAGTTGGACTTTATCGCTTTGTCAGAAACAGGTAGAGCCAACTTCTCGCCACAATTTCTTAATACTCTTTCGGGGGGTATTGATTTTGATTGGCATTGTCTACCTCCGCGAGGAAGATCGGGTGGGATTTTACTTGGGGTTAGATGTGACTCGTTAGAAGTCCGAAGCGTGGTCATGAGAGATTTCGATGTTAAGTTTAGGGTGCGGTCGAAGTCAGATGGGTTTAACTGGGCTTTGGTGGCGGTATATGATCCTGCACAGCCTGAGCATAAACCGGATTTCCTGGCTGATCTGGTTAGGATTTGTGGTTCTGAACAACTTCCTATCCTGGTAGGGGGTGATTTTAATATTATCAGAAGGAGTGATGAGAAGAATAATGACAATTTTGACGGCCGATGGTCCTTCATGTTTAACACAATCTTTGGTTACGTACATTAAGCAAGCACAGAAAAGGATTGGGTTCTTTTTTCTTTTTTGGCAGGAGAGATGGGAAAAGATTGAGTTGTAAGCTTTCAGTTAATGAAATCGTACTCCCTCCATTTTATAATGTAAGACGTTTTTGTGACTCTTGCTATAGTATTATTCATGCACTGATCTTACCTGTCCCAATATACTGGAAACAAGGATGTGACATGCATGACGTACGATCCTAAAATGCCACAGCATGGCTCTTCTCCGCTACCTGCCCGCGCCACTTGAAACTTCAGTACCAGGCGCCATCTGCATTCCCTGCTTAGAAAATCTATCCCTCAATTAACAAGTGCCGAAGATCATGAGCCACGCGTGGTGTCATCGCACGGGCACTAGCAGCAGGGCACGGCCGAGCCCCTGACAGTGACGGTGACAGGAACTCATTAGACGAACCCATCATCTCAGACCGGGAGTGGATTAGTTGCGTAGAGGAAGCTTAAACTAGAAAAGCAGTGGCCGATGGCGAGACGTGATGATGCGGGGTGGATGGACGTGAACAGACCACCAACCAAAGTGCTCGCATCTCCGGCGCGTAGCTCGCTTGGATCGCGGGCGGCCTACAATATCCATTTTCGTACCGGCCTGCCTGCAGAGCGGAGCCAATGAAGAGACGGAGGAAACCGGACCACTGCTGCACCAAAAAATATGTGTCTGTCGACCGATCGATAAGAATGTCAGCTGTACCTGGTGTCCTCTTCCTCCTCCTCCTGCTGTCCTACACTAGCTACACGCCTTGATTGTTGGATCGACCCTCCTCGCGTGCGAAAGCTGTGTGTATTTGTCCATCTCACTTGATATAACCGGCTGTGGCCACGGATCCACATGTGTAGTGGGTGAAGGGAGGGCATTCGCCTGTATATATCATCGTCATCCTCTTTGGCTTCACTGTTGTGTGTATGTGGCCACTCTGGCATGTAGATATGCAGATATGCGAGCTGTTTGCGTCATCCAGACGGTTCTGATTGTGCTGTGTGCAAGGTGGTGTTGTATCATCTATCAATCTATGCAATATACTACCATCTTTTTTTTTGACATGAATCTATGCAATATACTTACTATCAAACTGAGCATAACTCAAATGGTTAAGTTCCTCCTGGTGGAAACCATTCCACCAGGGCTCAAGTCATAGACTTGACACGGGTGATTGTATTTTCCTGGATTTATATAGGCCTTTTGGTGATGTGGGTTCAGTGGGAGCAAGTCAACTATGAAATTGTTTGTGATGACTTCATCAATCTTAAAATGTGTCTACGTGCGTTCATAGGGTTAGCTTATCTGCATGCATATGAGCATATGTTGTACTATGTTTAAAAAAAGCACAATAACTGAGAGAAAAACAAAAACCTTTATAATATATACATCTGGGCTATTCTGTTTCGCGTAACAGAATATTATTCTTTTACCCTACTTGAACTGATGGTTTCACGCGGTTGTAATGATGATTTTCATCTCGTCGAACTGAATGTCTTTTCGTCGGAATGGGGCGTGTAATATATCGCTGGAAAGCTCTTGACATCTACATTAAAAATATATAGAATTTTTTTGCAAAATCATCGCGGTTTAAGAGCAGTTTTGAGAAAACCGTTTTTTCAAAATCGAAAACGCGAATCATATTTTGGACTCAATTTTCAAACGGTTTGCCGGAATTGAGCAAATAAGATGGCATTGGAAAGCTGGTAAAAATACGCATCTTCCATATATCTACTGTTTTTTCAAATTTTATACAATTTAAAAGTAATTTGAAAAACGGTGAAATTCTGGGCGAAACGTTTTTTTGCATTTTTTTGCAAACGGTTTGCCAGATTGACGCAAATGATACGGCGTTGGAAAGCTACGGAAAATGGCAACTTTTTCGTATAGAAATATTTTTCTAATTCCTTATGGTTTAAAAACAAATTCAAATACGGTCAAATCTGATTTTGAACGTGATTTTTTTAAAAGTTTGTCGAAATGGGGCAAATAATATACCGTTGGATGGCTATCGAAAATGAGAAGCTTACTCATGTTGAACGTTCTCTACGTCGCAACCGTTTCAGAGTAATTTTGAATAAGGTAAAACTCATCGTGTTATTTTTTTCGTGTCTAAAAAACATAGCACTCATACTGATCTATGTCTATGTTTGTACTGAGGTATTTTTCACAGAGTAGTTTTGAATACGGTGATAGCGGTTATGCTATTTTTTCTGTTTTGGAAACATAGTACTCGAACTGATCTTCGTATGGGTTTGTGCTGAACGTGTGTTTTCGCAGACTTGACTTTACTTTTTGTTTTTTCGTTAAAGTTTTGCCTGTAACTTTTCAATGGTTTACTATATTATCGTCCCCGAACTTGCATCGTTTATATCGTTGAACTGAATGCTATTCTTTTCAAAAAAAAATGTTTTGCATGTTTTATTCTAACTCAACATTTTTTTTGCAATGATGTTCTGAACTTCTCTCATTTAACAACTTGTACATTTACCATTTGAATTTCTATGGAGTTTCTTTTTTGTTTGAACTTTTACAATTTGAATTTCTATGTGTGTTTATTTTTTAATTCAAACTGACCATTTCTTTTTATTACGAACTGGTCATCGTTTTTAACTCGTACTGATCAATATTTTTAATTCAAACCTTTTTGTCCTTTCATATGACAGAAATTTTCATCTCCCCTGACCTCTTAAAATTCAAGACTCAAGCACAAACATCCTTATCTTATGTCACGCCCAATATGCGACCCTATCCAAAAAGAACTCGAAGGTCCCACCAAGGATAGACCCGCATATTGAAACGCTTTTGCAAGGTGGATATCATTACATCAACATTACATAATAGATGGGATACATACATAAGGCATAAAATGCCACACGAATACAACATCACAATACATAAAATCAACATCCGACTACGGATGAGACACAAACAGAAACTCAAACGACATCCACCCTGCTAGCCCAGACTGCCGACCTGGAACCTATCCCTGATCAAAGAAGAAGCAGAAGAAGAACTCCAAAACAAGCAAACATCGCTCTCGCTTCATGATCATCGCATAACCTGTACCTGCAACTGTTGTTGTAGTAATCTGTGAGCCACGAGGACTCAGCAATCCCATTACCATGGGTATCAAGACTAGCAAAGCTTAAAGAGAAAGGAAGGGATAAAGTGGTGAGGCTGCAGCAGCGACTAAGCATATATGGTGGCTAACATACGCAAATAGGAGCGAGAAGAGAGCAAGCGGAACGGTCGCGAAGCTAGCAATGATCAAGAAGTGATCCTGAACTCCTACTTACGTCAAACATAACCCAGAAACCGTGTTCACTTCCCGGACTCCGTTGAAAAGAGACCATCATGGCTACACACACGGTTGATGCGTTTTAATTCGTATCTGGTGTCAAATTATCTACAACCGGACATTAATAAATTTCCATCTGCCCATAACCGCGGGCACGGCTTTCGAAAGTTTATACCCTGCAGGGGTGTCCCAACTTAGCCCATGATAAGCTCTCGCGATCAACGAAGGATATACCTTCTCCCAGGAAGACCCGATCAGACTCGGAATCCTGGTTTACAAGACATTTCGACAATGGTAAAACAAGACCAGCAAAGCCGCCCGATGCGCCAACAATCCCGATAGGAGCTGCACATATCTCGTTCTCAGGGCAACACCGGATGAGACATCCTACGAGTAAAACCAGACCTCGAGTTTCCCCGATGGGGCCCCGCAGTCTACTCGGTTCGGACCAACACTTAGACAAGCACTGGCCCGGGGGGGCTAAAATAAAGATGACCCTTGGGTTGGCCGACCCAAGGGAAAGGTATAGGTGGTGGTGAGGCAAATGGTAAAACCAAGATTGGGCCTTGCTGGAGGAGTTTTATTCAAAGCGAACTGTCAAGGGGGTCCCATAAATCACCCAACCGCGTAAGGAACGCAAAATCCAGGAACATAACACCGGTATGACGGAAACTAGGGCGGCAAGAGTGGAACAAAACACCAGGCATAAGCCCGAGTCTTCCACCCTTTACCAAGTATATAGATGCATTAATTAAAATAAGAGATATTGTGATATCCCAACATAATCCTGTCCACCATGGAGCAATCTTCAACTTCACCTGCAACTAGCAACGCTATAAGAGGGGCTGAGCAAAAGCGGTAACATAGCCAAGCAACGGTTTGCTAGGAAGGGTGTCAAAGGTTAGAGGTTCATGGCAATTTGGGATGGCTTAATAAACAGGTGATAGGTAGCGCAGCATAGCGATAGAACGAAGCAACTAGCATAGCAATGATAGTAGTGAGATTTAGAGTAGCGGTCATCTTGCCTGAAATCCCGCAAGGAAGAAGAACGAGTCCATGAAAAAGAAGAAGCCACGAAGACGAACCATGCGTAGACGAATGAATCCTCACGAACGCAACGAAACGGGAACTATCGAGAAGAAGCACACAACATGGTAAACACACCACACATAGGCAAGACAAGATGCACAACCAAACATGATGCAAGACAAGATTGCAAGAAGCTACTCATGGCAAGAGATGATGCATACAAGAGCAACACATCAAGGCAAGTTCAAATGAGGCCGGGATCAACATATAACAATTCCGGTAAGTCCTCATATGCACATTTCAAAATTGGTCCAGATCTGAATAAACCTTATGTTCAAGTTGTTACACGGCAAGTTAAGATGCACCAAGAGGATCTACACGAGATTCTAGTCAAGTTACATATAAAGTTCATATAATTCGGAGCTACGGCCTAGAAGATATGAGCAACACAAGTTAAACATGGCATTGATGCAAAATGCACCCAAACATCAAGCAAAACACCTCAAAACATGGATGCAACATGATAATATGAAACTATATTCAAAATCAAGCAATTTTCATATAGAGCACACTCAAAACGGAGCAACGGTTCAACACATACACTCCAAACAAGATCTAATAACAATCTGTCCAAAACAGCAACTAGGCATATTGCAAGCATCAAAACAACATGCTACAACATCTCAATATGAAAACAAAAGGCATGGGCATGATGTACATGTAAAGCATATGAAAACATGAACACTGAGCTAACTCCAAAAATCACTAGAACATGCTCAAACACACATGGCAAGATTGCAAATAATAACAGTTCAGACTTTGCAGAAAATAACATCAGGTTGCAATGTTCAGAGCTATCAAACAACATGTTACAGGAACTTATCATGGCAAACAAAGGCATGGCATGATACTACTAAATGCATAGAACAAAAGTCCCTTACTGACCATGAGCCAAAAAGGATCAGACGATATGACGGCACCCATGTAAACATAGCAAGTTATATGACAGATTTAAACATGGCAGGAACAACGATAAGTAGGCATGTAGATGAGCTTGTACCACTCACCACAGAGCAATAGATGGCATGGCAAGGCAACCAACAGTAAGAAGACATGTTTGTGGAGCTAAGCATGGCAAGAGCAAGTCCATAGGGTGCATGGAACACTAGCAACAATCATGGCAACAACTGAACTTAATGTTAATAGACTGACATCAACATTATTTAGCAACTTTGGAGCAAGATTACGACAAGCTATAGCAAGCTATAAATGCAACCAGGGGCGTGGATGGATAGAGCATGACATGTATAACAAAACACCCTTAGTGAACATCTCCAGATTATGCATAGAATGATTTGTAGCAGCAGGTTTACATAGCATCACGAAATAACACATTCAGCCTAGCAAAACAGTAACAGCAAGTACCCTACTTAACAAGCTTGATTCACTCACCACAAATCATTGCATGACAAGATAAGCATAGCATCAGCAAGAAGACATGTTTATGAAACAAACCAAGACAAGAACAAGTTCATAGCATGCAAGGATCAACTACACCAACCTGGGCAAAATTGAATAACATGTAAACAATCTGCCAGGAAACATTTTGTAGCAAAAGTAGAGCACGAAAATGACATGCTAAACTACTCCATAATTGCAAGCAGGGGAATGAATGGATAGAGCAAAATCATATGTTTAAAACACCCTTATTGAAGTATCTCAAAATATGCTTGGATCTCTCTGTAGCATCAAGTTTACATGGCATAAAAATAACAGCAGAACAAGGACTGAAATCAGCAACATCACGAAGTCTAGTTTGCATGCTTGTGCTAGTCACCACATTGATCATAAAAATGCATGGTAAGCACCACTGTAAAGATGGCACGTCATAGATCAAAACACATGTAGACATCAAACTCATAGGATGCACACATCAAACATGGCAAAAATGACAAATGAGCATGTTCTGTTAACAGACAGTAGACAACATCATATAGCACTCTTGCAACGATGATTCAGGCATCAAGATGAGCTCAAATGAACATGATGCAATGGAATGAAATGAAGTACTTGTTGATGCAAACAATTTGACATATTACACGCATGAAACGGAGCAGTATGCATGGAGTTATGGCATGTTGAACAGGGCATGAAAATATGCAAAAATTACAGGACTTGGTCGTTTTCTGAAGAAAAAAACAGGCGAGCGCAGTATGACTAAATGTCGCCCGGGCGAGGGATAGGGCTGGCGGGGCGCTCACCTAGTGGGCTGCAGGCCCAGGTCGGTGGAGGTGAGGCAGGCCGGTGGGGGACGACGGGCTGGGCCGAGGAGGGGTCGCGGGCCCATGTGGCCGGCGGCCTTTCGCCGTTCTCCTCCTCGATCCAGAGGGGATCGAGGAGAGATAGGGTAGCGGCGGCTAGCGGCGGGGACTGCGAGGCCGGAGGGGCGCGGAGGAGGCCGGGACGGGGCCGCAGGTGGCCGGATCCGGTGGAGGTCGTGGCCGGGGACCCGTTCCCGGCGTCGGTGAAGGCCACCGGCGTCGAGCGGAGCTTCCTGGGGCGGTGGCAGTCCCTGCGAGGAGAGAGAGAGGAGCCGGGTGAGGAAGAGAGGAGACGTAGGGAGGAAGAGGGAGCAGGGGACGGTGAGGCTCTGGCCTGGCTGCTGGCGCTCGCCGGCGCGGCTGCCGGGGTCGCCGGCGGAAGGCACGAGGCGGCGGGGGAAGCGGGCGATGGAGGCGAGGCGCTGGGGCGCTCGGGCGGAGAGAGCGGGAGCCGGGCCCAGATCGGTGCACTTGTGGGCCTGGTGCGGGCCTGGCAGGCCGCGGCGGCGCTGGGGGCTGCGGGGGTGCGGGAGGACGCGTGGCGCCCTGCGGTTTGCTGCGGGAGGCGGCGCGACGGCGGCTGGCCAATGGGGCGCTGCCAAGTGGCGCCCGTGAGGTGGTCGGCGATGGATTTTGAGGTGGAGGTGGCTGGCGGCTGCGGGGATCCCAAGGAAGAGGGGTCTAGGGGTAGGGGAAGGCTAGGGTTGTCCATTTTTGGAAGGAAGGGGTGTATATATAGGGAAGGTTAGGGTTTGAGGGGAGTTTTGGGGGGTTTCTCGACCCTTCGATCGTGATCTGATGGCCCGAAATGGAGGGGGGTAGCTGGGATGCAGGTGGGCTGTGCAGAAGAGGCCTTGGGCTGAGAGAAGAGAAGAGGAATGCAGCCCGGCATGGTTTTCGGAGACCGAAAACGTCCGGCGTAAAGACCGGCTATATTGCGGTTGTAGGTTTAACGGTTGGGCTATCAAATTGACTCTGAATGCGATGAAACTTGACAGGCGGTCTGTCTACACTATAATAAGACCGCACGACAAGTTGCAACCCATTCTGAGAATATTTTTATGCCACTTATAAAATAATATCTCGAAGGTGCTGTGGACGTGTGCGAGTGTGTCTGGACTCCGAACGGACAACGGACAGAACCGGCGGAAACCGAACGGATGCAAGTTTTGAAAAACATGCAGATAAAATGCAGATGATGACATGGCAAAATGCAACACGCAAGCAAATGACATGGCAACGACGGCGAATAACTCGCAGACACCTGGCGCATCGAATCCGAGGCGTTACATCTTAGCAGGACAAGCTAATTCATTCGCATGCAGAGCAACAATAACAATACTCCAAACACACCAAGGGACGTCACACTGAAAAAACAATGCAACCAACGGGTTCTCTCCAATGGCAAAATCGACAATTTTTGAACTTGCATGACATCTAAACAAGAACTACATGATACACAATTTTCCATCATGAACCTGCTATCCTGAACATAAATGAAATGAGAGAAGGGTATCCTGAACATCTAAACAAGAACTTCCAATTTTTTCCATCATGCACCCAGAGGTTCTGCCTTCTCCCCCGACCCTGAAACAAGAGCACCATTAGTTTAGTTTTAAACAAATTAAATGTTCGGACATGAGGCATGTAGATTTTCAAATGATGAAAGTCACAAAAGTGAGCTATTTTTGTTTTACTTCAAATAATTCAACATGAAGAAGACAAATACAGATAAATATATTTTTGTGACATTCTGAAGCATATGTCAGTTCGACCTTTTTTAACTACTTTTTTGCATAAGGAGATGATGTTATTGAACTGGCTAGGTACTTTACCTAGTATGGTTGGACTAGTAATGCAAAATCCTGACCAAAAAATCACATTTTTCTCATGAAACCAAACTCTTAACTTGCTACACAACCATCTTTGAACCTCCTACGAGAACAGAATATATATGATACATCATTATTTTTTTCTCTTGTTCAATCATGCACCCAAACAATTAGAACACAACAAAATATCAGTTGTTTGGCTCCCAAACCTCCTGCATATTTTTTTTGAACTGATGTTCTTTTTATAATTGAACTGTTGTTGAATGAATGGTCGCTGATGCGCCGATGAGTCTGTGCTCCAGAAATTTGCTTGCATCCCTGAGCAAATAGATTTTCTTTTTTGCTTCCTGCAATTTATTTTTGCATGGGTCAGAGTAACTCCAATGCAACAGCCACATATTTTTGAATCTTTTTTTTTCTCTGTATTTTCATGTGGTTTCTTATATGAACATGTTGAATATTTGAATTCCTCATGATGATATCAGCGAACCTTTTTAGATGATGATGTTGAACTTGCGTTGAGTACATCAGGGATAACTTCCAGTCTTGAGAGAGAACAGTACACAAAGAGAGGGAGGTGCATTGGAGTGAGACAACCAGCCACCAGATGGCAGCATCCAGGGGCGGAGCAACGGATGGCCTGTAGCCAGCTCTTTGAGGGGCCGGTGCTGGAGCACCGAGGTGGACTGTTGAGTTGGGTGACGAACGGGAATAGGGTCGAGGAGCGGCGACCGTCGTTGGCCCTGGAAGCAAGAAAAGTGAATCGAGACGGTTAACTCGTTGAACTAAGATAGTCAACTAACTGATTGCGATAAAGAGTCTAAATCACTTTTCTTCTGGTGGAAGTGGAGGAATGATTAACAAAATACATAAATTCATTTTTATTAACACAAAAAAAATTACAACGACCAGGAATACAAAATGCACTGTACAGGCAAAGAGTAAACATACAACTCCCATTCTAAAAAAATAAAACTTAATAGCTCTCAGAGTTTGAACTATTGTACATTTTTTTGTCGAACTGATGCAAAAATTCCCCATGTAGCAAATTGTTATACAATATAAACCGATGAACCGAACTGGTTCAATAACACAAATCGAACTACTATATGTGCTTATTTATGAACTGATAATATAAATACAGAGTGAACTAGTAGACCTAGTGTGTTTTTCTTTTTGTACAGAGTGTATGTTTTGCCAGCAGTAGAACTTCCTGCTCTTCCAAACTCGTACTAAAAACATGTACCAAAGAACATCATGCATCAGTATGCAGAAGACATACAAGAGCTACACACTGCCGTGAGGTAACCAAAAACAGAGTAGTTTGTGCATTTTTTAACACAATGACATTTTATGGAACTACTTCTGCATTTAGACATCCTATGGTCTCGTAGGAGATTAACACACCATCTTGTGTGCTAGAAAGAACATAGTAACATAAGTGAGTGAAATCAGATTTAGATAGGTGAATTATAAAATGCAATTTTTCTCTTTTAGGAATAAGCAAAAATACCTTCGGGGCACAAATGACAGCCATCATCAGTAGCTCAAAAGGCTATTTCTTCCTAAAAGAATCCTTCAATTCCTGAAACTTAAAGTGTTTTTCCAATTGAACTTGCATGGAAGTAATACTTGTACTCTAGTCCCAGTACAAGTATCATGCGTATAGTCTGTAAACAAAAAAAGATGCAGAATTTACAGACGGAAAGGTTAAAACAAAAGTTGAAACAACAGGGAGACTATGAAGGAAATAGCATTAGTGATCTTCTAACTGAAGCATCATACTGTACTGATATTTCTTTTGTCAATGGACTTTTTCAATATAGGTAGTCGAACTCACTGATGCTATTTACTCATCTTTTTAAAGGCATTTTCAGTACATGTTGAACATCTGTTTTTTTAAACACATCCACAGTTGAAATGGATCAGTACATGATGAACAATATCAGTTTTTCAGAAGCAAAACTTGCACTGAATCGGTTAAACTTCTTTTTGCCGAGCTACTAATTTTTTTATATATAGCCACACTATTTTTTTGAACGCACACATTGAACCGTTTCTGGGGTTCTTAATGAGCTGATGATAGAAAACATGTTGAGCTGAAATTTGGGCTTACAGAACTACCGAAAGTTTTGGGTTCTTCTATGAACCTTTTTGTTATCTTTTTCTGAACTCCAAACCACAATTACAATACACACATGTACTACACAACAGTGTGTATTTGTACTGTCCATAACAACAAATTAACCAAAAAACAACTAAGTTATGAAGGAAACAATTTTTAACTTGGTTTGAGCTCCGTTTCTTCAGATTTTTGAACTCCTGCAACAGATATAACTGAACTTGCGTGGCATTTTATTCAGTTAAAAGCAGCTGATTTTTTATTACTGCCAGAAAAAGGATTACTCAACTTCCAATCCAACGCTCTCTCTTAACTAAACCAGAGCCAAGAACAATCCTAGCAGCACCATATGCATTCCGGTCTCTTCCTCACTAAGTGTAGCGAAAGGAGCACACAAGATCGCAGCTCAGCCCATTCCTATGCTTCCACCCACCACAACCATGGCTCGCACGCAGTAAGCAAGCAAGAGTAGAAGCGTAGTACTACAATAAACAACAACACGACACCGGCGACGACCGCGGTAACAGAGCAAGGAGCAACGCCAAGCGAAGCTAAAGCTAAGGCTAGAGGTGGGGAGGGATTTGCAAGATCCAGCCGGCGCACTTGATCCGGCGCGGCGCCGTCCTTGGCGCGGGGTCCTTGGCGTCGGGTACCGGCTTGCCGCCCTCCGCCTCCAGGGCCGGGCCGAAGCAGGAGAAGCAGCTCATTCAGGCGCGCTCCCCACTCTCCCCCGCTCCCTCGCCGGAACCAGGAAAGCACGTGGCCCGTACAGGAGAGGCCGCCGCGCCGGGGCTCGACGACGGGGGATCCCCTCCCGACGAGGATCTCCGCTTCCGAGGAAGGACGGTCCCTAAGCAAGACTGGATTTTTAGGCGGGGGGGGCGGGAGGGGAGGGTCGAATTGGAGGAGGAGGAGTGGGATGGAAGGTACAGGAAGGGGGAGAAGAACATGAGGCTGGGGAGAGGAAAGAGGAGTGTGGAGGAGGAACATGAGACGGGCGGCGCCGGGATCTAGCCAGAGAAGGTGGGATTGGGGCGGGGTCGGGGGGTCAGGAGTGGGTCGTCCGGCGGGATGGATGCTTCTTCGCTTGTCGCAGATCTGGAAACTACGGATTGGCCCCTTATAAGGCGAGGGGTAAAAGAATAATATTCTGTTACTAGTAACAGAATATATATAGAACAACACTATTCTAATCCTAGGATTAGAATAGTTATTTGGATTAGGATGGGCCCGCGGTCGCCTTCCCGAACTCTACAGTGGAAAAGAGAAAAACACCCACCCCCGACAACTCCCCCGATCCCCACCAGCCCATCCCCCACCCGATCCCCACCTTCCTCGTCCCTCCGCAACCGCCGCCACCCCTGGTTTTGCTAGCCGCCGACCGCCGCCGCCACCAATCGCCCACTCCCAGATCCAACCCCGCCGCGACGCCCCCTCTCCTCCTCCTTTGCCAGCACGCACCACCGCAGCCTCCAACCGCCGCCTGCCCGGTCACCAGAGATGCCGCCACCCCGCCCCATCCTGCCCCCAACTGCTGCCTGCCCTGTCGCCGGAGACGCCGCCGCCTGCCCCGTCCTCAACCAGAGACACGCCGCGTCAGCAGGACTCCGCGCGCACGAACTAGCTCGAGTCGCGCACGCGAAAGTAGTATCCTGGCTCCGTGATCTCGCGCCGCTTAGAACCAGCAGGAAGGCCCCGAGGGGGGTGGGGGGGGGGGGGGGGTGACTGGAGCTTGCTGGCTCGTGCTCGATTTGAAGGCCGCTGGGACGGAGAAGCTGGTGGTAGTACTGCGCTACTCCTGCGCGCGTGCGCGCCGGGACACGGGCAGCCCAGGCCGAAGCCGGCAGCGAGAGCGACTCGCTCAATCAGCTACACACACGCACGCGGTGCTCCAGCGGAAACCGGAGGATGGGGCCGAAGCAGGGGCACCCCAGCCGGACAGTCACTTCCGCCCACCGTCCTGACCTCCTCTCCACAACCCATCCTACGGCGCGACCTGAAAAACTGAACGGCTGTTGGTGATAGATTTGACCTTCTCTGAACTATCTCTTCTAAAGGAATTGACCTTCTCTGTACTTTTGTTTTTGTGTTTGTCCTCTGAAAAAACTGCACTTGGGCGCACTTTTATGTATCTAATGGATGAATTTGTTTGAGGTTTGAACATTGTTGAAACTGCACTTTGAGCAAAAAAACTGCACTTTGAAAAGAAAAACGTGTGAGTTATAGAAATTGTGTGTGTTCTGTTAAAACCAATGAAAAATGGCCTAGGCAACCTCTCTCTTCGGTTCAGACTTTACATATCTTCTACTACATCTTTAGGGATGTGCAAAAATGCTACTGCTAGTGGAGATGATTAGGAAGTTATACTATATCTACATGCCATATTTCAAGATTTTAGAAGACGTATGTTGTTTCCAAGCTTGTTGATGTGTTGGTCATCCATGTGGCACACGCAGTGTATGTGTATTGTTGTGTGTAATTTCCTTGAATTTCAATAGCACGTGAAGTTCATGTTTCAGAAATTCCTAAGTTCACGTGTATCACATACAAAAGAAATTCATCAAATGAAAAAAAGGACCGCCTAGGCCCATTTCACTGAAAGAAAAAAATACATAAAAAAGTTGCGGCTAAAAAAGACAAATGTTCAATATAGCATAGTAACTTTGTAGAAAAGTGGAAAAACCCATAATTTTGTTTTGTTTCGTAGAAAAGTGGAAAAACCCATCATTTCTAAAAATACCTAGAAGTTCAAATTAAAATAAGGGAGTAGTTTGACGTATATAGAAAACTCAAATGCTTCCCGTTTCTAGAAAAAAATAAGAGTATGAAATTAAATTTAGAAAAGAAATTGTTTGATGCTTATTTAAAAACGTTTATTTCGAAAAATATGTGGCCGAAGTTCAACGCGAAAACAGCGAGCAGTTCAACTACTATAAGAAATGCATTTCAAATGAGAATAAAATAATACAAAATTAAAAGCCTGGAATGTTTGTTGCAAGAAGTTCACGTGCTCCAACCTACATGGTTCAAAAATTATATTACGAGACGTCCAACCTTCAATTACATGTTAAAAAAAGGGGAGGAAAAAACAACAACATTTTTGCGATTTTTAAAACTGCCCTCAAGCTGCGACGAATTGGTAACACTTGTCTACATGAAAAACTTGCTCCTATTCATAAGGTTTCCAACGGTGTATTATATGCTACATGCCGATGTATGGTTTAAAAGTTCCATGTATAGCAATTAAAACACATTTTTATGTATTAAAAAAATTCTTTTGAACCGTCAAGAGTATTAAAAAATGATCAACACGGCAAAGTTGTGTGTTTTCAATAGCTTTTCATCAGTATATCATTTTCTCAATTCTGGTAAGTGGTTAGGGAGTTACGGGTAAAAGAAAACATGTGAAAAACGGAGTGAAGTTAAAAAAAACTGCTCCAGAAGTTCAACCTCTTCACGAAATGCATTTTCGGAAACTCTGTCTTTCTGATGAAGGCAGAACGCATGATCTTAGAAGTTCAGATTGATAACCGCCAGAAGTTGACGTACTACACAATGTGCATTTTGTATTAAAAGAATAATGAAAATGCAAAGCCTAAAGGTTTTTTGCTAGAAGTGCTCAGACCGAGAAAGTTCAAAAATTCTTGTGAGAGAGGTTGAACAAAAATACATGACAGAAGTTCAAGGTGAAAACAACGAGAAGTTCAACTACTACAAGGAATGCATTTCAGGTGAGAATAAAAAGTATAGAAAAAGAAAAGCTTAAAAAGTTTGTTGAAAGAAGTTCAAGTGCTTTGTCCGGAGAAGTTCAAAAATTCTTGCGAGAGATGTTCACCTTGTATTTCCATGTTCGATTTTTTTTGTATAAAAATCAAATATAATTCTGTACTCGAAAATATAAAAAGGTGAAGTTTAAATTGAAATAACAGAGAAGTTTGAAGTTTATTAAAACCTAGGATTTACCTGTTCAAAAAATAAAAACACAACACCATTTTTTGCAATTTGAACAACAACTCATAAACGAAAAAATGGTTGCTAGAAGTTCAAGTGCTCGGCGAGGAAAAGTTCAAAAAAATCTTGTGAGAGAGGTTCGTCGTGTATTTAGATGTCCAAAAATATATTTAAAATGTTATTTTTTGTGTTTTAAAATAATTCTCTCAAACCAAAGAGAAATTCAAAGTGATAACAACCGGAAGTCCACGTACTATGGTGTGTATTTCATATAAGAAAAATATAATAAAATGAAACAGAGTGAAATTCAAACAGACATGCCCCAGAAGTTCAACTACTTCATGCAGTGCAAAAAATAGCACGTTAAAAACATAATGAAGTTCAAACAGACATGCACGAGAAGTTATTACTTCACGCAGTGCATTTCCATTCGCGATGAAGGCAAACATCATGATCTCATCATTTTCTAATTTATTTCAAAACAATAGGAATATCATTTGTGTAAGTTCAAGTCCTCGGTCGGAGAAAGTTAAAAAAAATATAGCGAGAGATGTTTGTACAAAAAGAAAATATCATTTGTGTAACACTGATGAAATGGATGAGAAAATTACAAACGAAAATACGTCACAAAAGTTCAACGTGAAAACAGTAGGAAGTTCACCAACTACACTGAATGAATTTCAGATGAAAAACTTTTAAAATCGTCGCGAGTATGAAAAGATGATCAACACGGGGAAGTTGTGTGTTTATAGCAGCTTTCCACCGGTATATCACTTACTCAATTCCGGTAAGTGTTCCGGTGAGTGAATGAAGAGCTACGAGCAAAAAAAAGCATGTGAAAAACAGAGTGAAGTTCAAGCAGAACTACCACAGAAGTTCAAGTACGTCACGCGATGCATTTTCGACGAATCTGTTTCGCGATAAAGGCAGAACGAGTGATCTCGCCGTTTATGAAATTACTTGAAAATGGCTGGGAATCAGAGAAAACCATCAACATGAAAAAGTTTCACATTTTTTGTAGCTTTTGAACGGTATATTATTTGCCCCATTCCGATGAAGTTTGTAGAAATTACGGCGAAAATGTGTTTTTATCCATTTTCAAAATCAACGTAAAACTGTAATGAATTTGGATAAACAATATATACCAAAAAGTTTCGCATTTGTTCAGACTTTCCAACGCCATATCATTTGCTACATTCGGAGGTATGATTAAAAAAATAGATGAAAACTACAAACTTGGTAGAACTTGTACCATTTTCTAAATTACTCTTAAACCATTCAAAATTAGAAAAAACTTTCAACATGAGAAAAAAGTGAATTTTCATAAGCTTTCCAACTCCATATCAGATGTCTCAATTGGATTAGGAGTTTAGAAATGACATCAAAAATACGAACTCATTTGTTCGGTTTGCGAAATTTTATAATTTTCCACATTACTCTTTAAGCATAGGGAATTAGAAAAAAAATTCGGCATGTGGAAGGAGGGGTTTTACCGCAGCTTTCCAACGCCATATTATTTGCCTCATTCCAATAAATGGTCTAGAAATGCGATCGAAAATAGGATTCACATTTTTTGTATGAAGAAAAAACGGTTTTCAAAACTGCTCTTAAACCACTTACATTTTGCCAAAATTTTAAGTTGGGTCATGATACTGGTGTCCATAACTTTGCAACAGTATATCGCAAGCCCCATTTGGGCAATGTTGACGGAAGTTCAACCTAGCACTAGGGGAAGTTCAAGTCGAACAAATCAGGCAATAAAATTGCATAAAACACAATTTCATCATGACCCGAGAGCAAAATCCGCCGGCGAGCGAGATTTCTATTTAAAACCAGTATTTAGTTGCTAAAAAATGTTTCTAGGTTACACTAACATCATATAGAACACTACTAACCAGAATAATTCGCGGGGGAAGCCACGGTTGCAAAGATAGCCCGAAGGCCGGGTTCGTACAGAGGGAAGTTCAGGCGCGCGTACAAACAAAAATATGTCACAGAAGTTCAACGTGAAAACAACATGAAGTTCAACTACTACGCTGAATGAATTTCAGATGAAAAACTTTTAAAGTCATTGCGAGTATGAAAAAATGATCAAGACGGGAAAGTTGCGAGTTTACAGCAGCTTTCCATCGGTATATCACTTGCTCAATTCCGGTGAGTGGATGGAGAGTTAGAAGTAGTGGATAGAGATATATGAGAAAAAAAAGCACGTGAAAAACAGAGTGAAGTTGAAGTACACATGCCGAGAAGTTCAGATTCTTCACGCGGTGCATTTTTGAAGAATCAGTTTCGCGATAAAGGCAGAACGAATGATCTTGCCATTTTCATAATTACTTGAAAACGACTAGGAATCAGAGAAAACTATCAACATGAAAAAGTTTCGCATTGTCCGTAGCTTTTCAGCGGTATATTATTTGCCCCATTCTGATAAAGTATGTAGAAATTATGCCAAAAATACGTTTTTATTCATTTTCCAATTGGACTTAAAACTGTAAGGAATTAGGAGAAACAATATATACAAAAAAGTTTCGCATTTGCTCAAGATTTCCAACGCCGTATCATTTGTTGCATTCGTACGTACGGTTAAAAAATTATCTCGAAAATACAAACTCGATGGAACTTGTATAGTTTTCTGAATTACTTTTAAACCGTTCCAAATTAGATAAAACTTTTAACATGAAAAAGTAGCGCATTTTCACAAGCTTTCCAATGCCATATCATTTTCCTCAAATGGATTAGCCATTTAGAAATTACATTGAAAATACGAACTCGGTTGTTCGGTTTGCGAAATTTTACGATTTTCAAAATTACTCTTTGTCCATAGGGAATTAGAGAAAATTTTCAACATGTTGAAGGAGCAGTTTTGCTGCAACTTTCCAACGCTATATTATTTACCTCATTCCGATAAACAGTTTAGAAATGCGATCGAAAATACGATTCACGTTTTTTGTATGAAGAAAAACGGTTTTCAAAATTGCTTTTAAACCGCTTACATTTTGCCAAAATTTTAACTTGGATCATGATATTGGTGTCCATAGCTTTACAACGGTATATCGCAAGTGTAGCGACCCGACCCAAATGGATCAAAGTCTCTGTGCTTACGTGTCATTCCTAGATCGGTATGCTGACACACACAGTACTCGAGGAATTATAACAGAGTTCAATCACACACTTTATTACATCAAGATCCTCAAAAGAGTACTTATTACAATAATATGGCCAAAGGCCATCTAAAACAAAATAACTGCGGAAGCATTGAAGGTAAATGAGTCCATCCAACTCCATGGCAAACTGAGTGCAGAACAATGACCTATCGCACCTTTAATCCTCGTCGGAAAAGTCTGCAACATGAGACGTTGCATCCGTGTAGGTCAGCACATGGAATATGCTGACAATTTCACACCATAGAATAATAATAAATGAAAAGACTATCTCTATATGCAAATTTAGCTGGTGGAGGCTCTAAGTTAAATTTTTGCATAAAGCCAATTTTACCCTACAACAAAGGAATAAATTTCTATTAACTACTAAATTAAAATGCCATTATTGAGAAGGTTCCTCCAACTCAATCCCAAAATTCCCAACTTATTAGTAACCCAATAATTTGATTAAAAAGAGTGATGAGATCAACCAATAATTCACTTATAGATACTCAAGTTGTCCATAACCGGGGACACGGCTAATCATGATTAGTTTGTACACTCTGCATAGGTTTGCGCACTTTTCCCCACAAGACTCGACCACCTCCATGATCGGAAGATCGAGACATAGCCTTTCAGAAGCGTTTGCCCTTAACCCTGGGTAGACCGGTACACCTACTTTCCCCTACATCAGCTAGTCTACCACGGAAAGAGGTCACATAACTTAGTCAACTATGCCAGAGCCCATAATGGCTTGTGGCTGCACACGGAAGTTTCTAGGCATGAAAAATCTTAGGATCCCTTTGAGCCTGGGTGGCGGACCTAGGGTAATCACACGGGTACTCCAGCATTCCCCTTGGACAAGCACTGGTTTCTCCAGGTGCCCCAAACAATTCACCCAGATGTGTATTAAAGTTTCCACCTTAGGTTATCCCAAAATTATTAACTCTCGCAACTTGCATGGATCACACATACCAATCCCCGTCTACGAGCATGGCTAAGCAAGATATGATATAATGAATATTCCCGAGGTGATCAAAGGTCATAGGTTCCTACCACATGAACTACATAGCATAACCACATGTTCCCAAACCTACTGATGCAATCTTTGAGGGTGAAACTAATGCATAGTAAAAACTGGGTATTGAAAATTATGATCAATGTATGAACTTGCCTTGCTGATGTTCGTTGAACTGTAAAGATTCGTAGTAGCGAGCTTCGCACTCCGGATGATCTAGCGTAAGCAAGCAATAACATACATAAGCATACAAGCAAAGATCCAAAAAGAAAACAAATGAAAGACTTCGAAAAACTCCAAAACATCCAAATAAAGTTTCTGTACAGAACGTAATTTTTACAGAAACAAAAATAAATGGTTTTGGTTTTTAACAGAAAGTACATGTCACTAGCTTTGATTTGCAAAAAGAATCACCTAAAACGGAGTTACGAAACTCAAGATATGGCCTAACGAAGTTTGAATTCAGATCTGTTTGAATTCAAATTTTAAAATTTTCAAAAATATTTTTCGTTTGGTTCTCTGGATAGAGGGGATTTCTATGAACTAGTAGGAAAACGAATCAACTAAATCGGATCTATAGACTAAAAGATATACAAGAAACAAGAATTGGTATACAATCTGAGATTGAAAAAAATACTGAAAAAAGAGAAAAATTTGGCCTGGGTGTTCACCGTGTTGGGGAACGTAGCAGAAATTCAAAATTTTCCTATGTGTCACCAAGATCTATCTAAGGAGAAACCAGCAACGAGGGGAAGGAGAGTGCATCTACATACCCTTGTAGATCATTGAGCGGAAGCGTTCATGAGAACGGGGTTGAAGGAGTCGTACTCGTCGTGATCCAAATCACCGGAGATCTTAGTGCCGAATGGACGGCACCTCTGCTTTCAACACACGTACAGCCCGGTGACGTCTCCCACGCCTTGATCCAGCAAGGAGAGAGGGAGAGGTTGAGGAAAACTCCATCCAACAGCAGCACAACAGCGTGGTGGTGGTGGAGGAGTGTGGCAACCCTGCAGGGCTTCGCCAAGCACCGCGAGATATGAGGAGAAGGGAGAGATGTAGGGCTGCACCAAGAGGGAGAGAACTCATGTGTTTAGCAGCCCCAAACCTCAACTATATATAGGGGGAAGGGGGGGATGCGCCCCCTTTAGGGTTTCCCACCCCAAGGGGTGCGGCCAGCCCTAGATGGGACTTGGGGGGGGGGCAAGAGGGGGAGAGAGAGGAGGCGCGCCTCGGGTGGGCCTTAGGGCCCATCTGCCCTAGGGTTTGCCCTCTTCCCTCCTAGTTGCGCCTTGGGCAAGGGTGGGAGGCGCACCAGCCCACTCTGGGGCTGGTCCCTTTCCACTCTAGGCCCATGCAAGCCTCCGGGGTTGGTGGCCCCACTTGGTGGACCCCCGGGACCCTCCCGGTGGTCCCGGTACGTTACCGATAAAACCCGAAACTTTTCCGGTGACCAAAACAGGACTTCCCATATATAAATCTTTACCTCCGGACCATTCCGGGACTCCTCGTGACGTCCGGGATCTCATCCGAGACTCCGAACAACATTTGGTCACCACATACAAGCTTCCTTTATAACCCTAGCATCATCGAACCTTAAGTGTGTAGACCCTACGGGTTCAGGAGACAAGCAGACATGACCGAGACATTCTCCGGTCAATAACCAACAGCGGGATCTGGATACCCATGTTGTCTCCCACATGTTCCACGATGATCTCATCGGATGAACCACGATGTCAAGGACTCAATCGATCCCGTATACAATTCCCTTTGTCTAACGGTATTGTACTTGCCCGAGATTCGATCGTCGGTATACCGATACCTTGTTCATTCTCGTTACCGGCAAGTCTCTTTACTCGTTCCGTAACACATCATCCCGTGATCAACCCCTTGGTCACATTGTGCACATTATGATGATGTCCTACCGAGTGGGCCCAGAGATACCTCTCCGTTTAAATGGAGTGACAAATCCCAGTCTCGATCCGTATAAAACAATAGATACTTTCGGAGATACCTGTAGTGCACCTTTATAGTCACCCAGTTACGTTGTGACGTTTGATACACCCAAAGCACCCCTACGGTATCCAGGAGTTACACGCTCTCATGGTCAAAGGAAGAGATACTTGACATTGGCAAAGCTCTAGCAAACGAACTACACGATCTTTGTGCTATGCTTAGGATTGGGTCTTGTCCATCACATCATTCTCCTAATGATGTGATCCCGTTATCAACGACATCCAATGTCCATAGTCAGGAAACCGTGACTATCTGTTGATCACAACAAGCTAGTCAACTAGAGGCTCACTAGGGACATATTGTGGTCTATGTATTCACACGTGTATTACGATTTCCGGATAATACAGTTATAGCATGAATAAAAGACTATTATCATGAACAAAGAAATATAATAATAACACTTTTATTATTGCCTCTAGGGCATATTTCCAACAGTCTCCCACTTGCACTAGAGTCAATAATCTAGTTCACATCACCATGTGATTAACATTGACAGGTCACATCACCATGTGACCAACATCCAAAGAGTCTTGGGTTTGATCATGTTGCTTGTGAGAGAGGTTTTAGTCAACGGGTCTGAACCTTTCAGATCCGTGTGTGCTTTACAAATCTCTATGTCATCTCCTAAATGTAGCTACCACGTTCTATTTGGAGCCATTCCAAATAACTGTTCCACTTGGAGCTATTCTAAATTGTTGCCCCATTGTACGTATCCGGTATCTCTACTTAGAGCTATCCGGATAGGTGTTAAGCTTGCATCGACGTAACCTTTACGACGAACTCTTTTACCACCTCCATAATCGAGAAAATTCCTTAGTCCACTAGTTACTAAGGATAACTTTGACCGCTGTCTGTGATCCATTCTTGGATCACTCTTGTACCCCTTGACTAACTCATGGCAAGGCACACTTCAGGTGCGGTACACAACATAGCATACTGTAGAGCCTATGTCTTAAGCATAGGAGACGACCTTCGTCCTTTCTCTCTATTCTGCCATGGTCGAGCTTTAAGTCTTAACTTCGTACCTTACAACTCAGGCAAGAACTTCTTCTTTGACTGATCCATCTTGAACACCTTCAAGATCATGTCAAGGTATGTGCTCATTTGAAAGTATTATTAAGCATTTTGATCTATCCTTATAGATCTTGATGCTCAATGTTCAAGTAGCTTAATCCAGGTTTTCTATTGAAAAACACCTTTCAAATAACCCTATATGCTTTCCAGAAATTCTACATCATTTCTGATCAACAATATGTTTACAACATATACTTATCAGAAATTCTATAGTGCTCCCACTCACTTCTTTGGAAATACAAGTTTCTCATAAACTTTGTATAAACCCAAAATCTTTGATCATCTTATCAAAGTGCACATTCCAACTCCGAGATGCTTACTCCAGTCCATGGAAGGATCGCTAGAGCTAGCATACCTTTTAGCATCCTTAGGATCGACAAAACCTTTCTGATTGTATTACATACAACCTTTCCTTACGAAAACAGGTAAGGAAACTTGTTTTGACATCCATCTGCCAGATTTCATAAATGCAGCTAATGCTAACATGAATCCGATGGACTTAAGCATCGCTACGGATGAGAAAATTTCATTGTAGTCAACTCCTTGAACTTGTGAAAAACTCTTTGCCACAAGTCGAGCTTCATAGACGGTGACATTACCGTCCACGTCCGTCTTTTTCTTAAAGATCCATTTATCTCAATGGCTTGCCGATCATCGGGCAAGTCCACCAAAGTCCATGCTTTGTTCTGATACATGGATCCTATCTCGGATTCCATGGCTTCTAACCATTTGTTGGAATTTGGGCCCACCATCGCTTCTCCATAGCTCGTAGGTTCATTGTTGTCTAGCAACATGACCTTCAAGACAGGATTATTGTACCATTCTAAAGCAGTACGCATCCTTGTCACCCTACGAGGTACGGTAGTGACTTGATCCGAAACTTCATGATCACTATCATAAGCTTCTACTTCAATTGGTGTAGGTGCTACAGGAACAACTTCCTGTGCCCTGCTACACTAGTTGCAGTGACGGTTCAATAACCATATCAAGTCTCCACCATCCTCCCACTCAATTCTTTCGAGATAAACCTTTCCTCGAGAAAGGACCCGATTTAAGAAACAATCCATATTGCTTTCGGATCTGAATTAGGAGGTATACCCAACTGTTTTGGGTGTCCTATGAAGATGCATTTTATCCGCTTTGGGTTCGAGCTTATCAACCTGAAACTTTTTCACATAAGCGTTGCAGCCCCAAACTTTTAAGAAACGACAACTTAGGTTTCTCCAAACCATAATTCAAACGGTGTCGTCTCAACGGAATTACGTGGTGCCCTATTTAAAGTGAATGTGGTTGTCTCTAATGCCTAACCCATGAACAATAGTGGTAATTTGATAAGAGACATCATGGTACGCACCATATCCAATAGGGTGCAACTATGATGTTCGGACATACCATCACACTATGGTGTTCCAGGCGGTATTAATTGCGAAACAATTTCCACAATGTCTTAATTGTGTGCCAAAACTCGTAACTTAGATATTCATCTCTATGATCATATCATAGACATTTTATCCTCTTGTCACAATGATCTTCTACTTCACTCTGAAATTACTTGAACCATTCAATAATTCAGACTTGTGTTTCATCAAGTAAATATTCTCAACATCTACTCGAATCATCTGTGAAGTAAGAACATAACGATATTCACTGCATGCCTCGGCACTCATTGGACTGCACACATCAAAATGTGTTACTTCTAACAAGTTGCTATCTTGTTCCATCTTACTGAAACCGAGGCTTTTCAGTCATCTTGCCCATGTGGTATGATTTGCATGTCTCAAGTGATTCAAAATCAAGTGAGTTCAAACGGTCCATTTGCATGGAGTTTCTTCATGCATATACACCAATAGACATGGTTCGCATGTCTCAAACTTTTCAAAAAGGAGTGAGTCCAAAGATCCATCAACATGGAGCTTCTTCATGCATTTTATACCGATATGACTTACGTGGCAGTGCCACAAGTAGGTGGTACTATCATTACTATCTTTTGGCATGAACATGTGTATCACTACGATCGAGATTTCAATGAACCATTCATTTTAGGTGCAAGACCATTGAAGGTATTATTCAAATAAATAGAGTAACCATTATTCTCTTTAAATGAATAACCGTATTGCGATAGTCATAATCCAATCATGTCTATGCTCAACGCAAACACCAAATAACAATTATACCAATCTCGATGGTAGAGGGAGCGTGCGATGCTTGATCATATCAACATTGGAAACATTTCCAACACATATCGTCAGCTCACCTTTAGCTAGTCTCCGTTCATTCTGTAGCTTTTATTTCGAGTTACTAACACTTAGCAACCGAACCGGTATCTAATACCCTGGTGCTACTAGGAGTACTAGTAAAGTACACATCAACACAATGTATATCCAGTATACTTCTATCGACCTTGCCAGCCTTCTCATCTACCAGGTATCTAGGGTAATTCTGCTCCAGTGGTTGTTCCCTTTATTACAGAAGCACTTAGTCTCGGGTTTGGGTTCAACCTTGGGTTTCTTCACTAGAGCAGCAGCTGAATTGCCGTTTCATGAAGTATCCCTTCTTGCCCTTGCCCTTCTTGAAACTAGTGGTTTCACCAACCATCAACAATTGATGCTCCTTCTTGATTTCTACTTTCGCGGTGTCAAACATCACGAATACCTCAAGGATCATCATATCTATCCCTGGTATGTTATAGTTCATCACGAAGCTCTAGCAGCTTGGTGGCAATGACTTTGGAGAAACATCACTATCTCATCTGGAAGATCAACTCCCACTCGATTCAAGTGATTGTTGCACTCAGACAATCTGAGCACAAGCTCAACGATTGAGCTTTTCTCCCTTAGTTTGCAGGCTAAGAAAATCGTCGGAGGTCTCATACCTCTTGACGTGGGCACGAGCCTGAAATCCCAATTTCAGCCCTTGAAACATCTCATATGTTCCGCGATGTTTCGAAAACGTCTTTAGTGCCTCAACTCTAAACCGTTTAACTGAACTATCACGTAGTTATCAAAACGTGTATGTCCGATGTTCGCAACATCCACAAACGACGTTTGGGGTTCAGCACACTGAGCAGTGCATTAAGGACATAAGCTTTCTACTATCCGCATAATTGCTACTATCAACTTTCAACTATATTTTCTCTAGGAACATATCTAAACAGTGGAACTAAAGCGCGAGCTTACGACATAATTTGCAAAGGTCTTTTGACTATGTTCAGGATAATTAAGTTCATCTTATGAACTCCCACTCAGATAGACATCCCTCTGGTCATCTAAGTGATTACATGATCCGAGTCAACCAGGCCGTGTCCGATCATCACGTGAGACGGACTAGTCATCATCGGTGAACATCTTCATGTTGATCGTATCTACTATACGACTCATGCTCGACCTTTCGGTCTCCGTGTTCCGAGGCCATGTCTGTACATGCTAGGCTCGTCAAGTTAACCCTAAGTGTTTTCGCTGTGTAAAACTGTCTTACACCCGTTGTATGTGAACATAAGAATCCATCACACCCGATCATCACGTGGTGCTTAGAAGCGACGAACTGTAGCAACGGTGCACAGTTAGGGGAGAACACTTCTTGAAATTTTGTAAGGGATCATCTTATTTACTACCGTCGTCCTAAGTAAACAAGATGCATAATCATAATAAACATCACATGCAATTATATAGTTGTGACATGATATGGCCAATATCATATAGCTCCATTGATCTTCATCTTCGGGGCTCCATGATCATCTTGTCACCGGCTTGACACCATGATCTCCATCATCATGATCTCCATCATCGTGTCTTCATGAAGTTGTCACGCCAACGACTACTTCTACTTCTATGGCTAACGCGTTTAGCAATAAAGTAAAGTAAGTTACATGGCGTTCTTCAATGACACGCAGGTCATACAATAAATAAAGACAACTCCTATGGCTCCTGCCGGTTGTCATACTCATCGACATGCAAGTCGTGAATCCTATTACAAGAACATGATCAATCTCATACATCACATATCATTCATCACATTCTTCTTGGCCATATCACATCACATAGCATACCCTGCAAAAACAAGTTAGACGTCCTCTAATTGTTGTTTGCATGTTTTACGTGGCTGCTATGGGTTTCTAGCAATAACGTTTCTTACCTATGCAAAACCACAACGTGATATGCCAATTGCTATTTACCCTTCATAAGGACCCTTTTCATCGAATCCGTTCCGACTAAAGTGGGAGAGACTGGCACCCGCTAGCCACCTTATGCACCAAGTGCATGTCAATCGGTGGAACCTGTCTCACGTAAGAGTACGTGTAAGGTCGGTCCGGGCCGCTTCATCCCACAATACCGTCGAAACAAGATTGGACTAGTAACGGTAAGCATATTGAACAAAATCAACGCCCACAACTACTTTGTGTTCTACTTGTGCAAAGAATCTACGCAATAGACCTAGCTCTGATACCACTGTTGGGGAACGTAGTAGAAATTCAAAATTTTCCTACGTGTCACCAAGATCTATCTAAGGAGAAACCAACAACGAGGGGAAGGAGAGTGCATCTACATACCCTTGTAGATCATTGAGCGGAAGCGTTCATGAGAACGGGGTTGAAGGATTCGTACTCGTCGTGATCCAAATCACCGGAGATCTTAGTGCCGAACGGACGGCACCTCCGCGTTCAACACACGTACAGCCCGGTGACGTCTCCCACGCCTTGATCCAGCAAGGAGAGAGGGAGAGGTTGAGGAAAACTCCATCCAATAGCAGCACAACGGCGTGGTGGTGGTGGAGGAGTGTGGCAACCCTGCAGGGCTTCGCCAAGCACCGCGAGATATGAGGAGAAGGGAGAGAGGTAGGGCTGCACCAAGAGGGAGAGAACTCATGTGTTTAGCAGCCCCAAACCTCAACTATATATAGGGGGAAGGGGGGGCTGCGCCCCTTTTAGGGTTTCCCACCCCAAGGGGTGCGGCCAGCCCTAGATGGGACTTGGGGGGGGGGGCAAGAGGGGGAGAGAGAGGAGGTGCGCCTGGGGTGGGCCTTAGGGCCCATCTGCCCTAGGGTTTGCCCTCTCCCCTCCTAGTTGCGCCTTGGGCAAGGGTGGGAGGCGCACCAGCCCACTCTGGGGCTGGTCCCTTTCCACTCTAGGCCCATGCAAGCCTCCGGGGTTGGTGGCCCCACTTGGTGGACCCCCGGGACCCTCCCGGTGGTCCCGGTACGTTACCGATAAAACCCGAAACTTTTTCGGTGACCAAAACAGGACTTCCCATATATAAATCTTTACCTCCGGACCATTCTGGAACTCCTCATGACGTCCGGGATCTCATCCGGGACTCCGAACAACATTCGGCTACCACATACAAGCTTCCTTTATAACCCTAGCGTCATTGAACCTTAAGTGTGTAGACCCTACGGGTTCGGGAGACAAGCAGACATGACCGAGACATTCTCCGGTCAATAACCAACAGCGGGATCTGGATACCCATGTTGGCTCCCACATGTTCCACGATGATCTCATCGGATGAACCACGATGTCAAGGACTCAATCGATCCCGTATACAATTCCCTTTGTCTAACGGTATTGTACTTGCCCGAGATTCGATCGTCGGTATACCGATACCTTGTTCAATCTCGTTACCGGCAAGTCTCTTTACTTGTTCCGTAACACATCATCCCGTGATCAACCCCTTGGTCACATTGTGCACATTATGATGATGTCCTACCGAGTGGGCCCAGAGATACCTCTCCGTTTACACGGAGTGACAAATCCCAGTCTCGATCCGCATAAAACAATAGATACTTTCGGAGATACCTGTAGTGCACCTTTATAGTCACCCAGTTACGTTGTGACGTTTGATACACCCAAAGCACCCCTACGGTATCCAGGAGTTACACGCTCTCATGGTCAAAGGAAGAGATACTTGACATTGGCAAAGCTCTAGCAAACGAACTACACGATCTTTGTGCTATGCTTAGGATTGGGTCTTGTCCATCACATCATTCTCCTAATGATGTGATCCCATTATCAACGACATCCAATGTCCATAGTCAGGAAACCGTGACTATCTGTTGATCACAACGAGCTAGTCAACTAGAGGCTCACTAGGGACATATTGTGGTCTATGTATTCACACGTGTATTACGATTTCCGGATAATACAGTTATAGCATGAATAAAAGACTATTATCATGAACAAAGAAATATAATAATAACACTTTTATTATTGCCTCTAGGGCATATTTCCAACACACCGGACTTGTCGCCAGCGACGAGGAAGAAGGCGGCTCCGGTGTGTTTCGGCGAAGGATGCGTGCGGGACGGTGTAGAGGACGATGAGGTGAACCACTTAACCAAGTTGTGGTGGTAGATTGCTTCCTGTACACACTGTTAAAGGTCGCCGGAATTCGCGAACTCCGGCAAGCAATTGGAGAGGTTAGAGAGAGGGAAAAATTCCAGAAAGAGAGGGCTTCAGACGAGGGGTGAGAGGGGCTCCCAGGGGTGCTTTATATAAGGCTTGGGGAGGTCAGAATCTAAGAAGTTTATCATGTTTAATGGTGGCTGTTTCTCTGCCTCGTAATGGCCATTACAGGCGACTCCAAGGCGCACTAGGAAGGGGAAGGGGTAGAGGGAGGCGAGGGGAACCGATTCAGGAAGTCAGTTGAGCGAGGGAGATGAAGGGAGAGGGTGGGGCGCTGGGTGGAAGAACACGTGATGCTGAGTGTGTGCATGCTGTAACGTACGCGAGGTTGGAGACGACCTCCTGTCGTGAAGAAGGCTGGGCCTTCCTTGGGCCTTGGCTGCCCACATTTTTTAAACGTTTTTTTACAAAAGCAATGAAACACCAAAACCAAAATAAATACAAGTCTAAAAATTTTCAGAAAATTCACATAGTTATATGGTCTTATATATGACCTAGTGAACTTTTATCTGGCCTAAAATGCAAGTTTTTTTAAAAAAATAAACATTTTGCTATGTTAATAAAATTTGCATCAAAATAAATTGCAAATAAAACCCAATAAATATATTTAGATTCCAAATTCATATTCAAATATTTTCCTTCTGATCTTGAAGAAGTCATTTTATCTTCTCTCTTTATTTTATATTTGGAATAATGGAAATAAATTTTTGGTGGAACCAAGTTTGATCCAATTTCCAAATTTTGAAATTCTCAAAATTGGTTTTAGGGAAATTTCCAACTCTCTCTTTTGGTCCTTGAGTTGCTCAAAGTTTCTTGGATCAAAAATCAAATAAAATAAATGGGGCAAAATGCATAAATCATGGATGCATATGAATGATCTATTTATAAACATCCAAATTGAAAATTGGGATGTTACAAACCTACCCCCCTTAAGATGAATCTCGCCCTCGAGATTTGGGTTGGCTAGCAAAAGGTGTGGGTGGTCTTGTCGGAGATCTTCTTCTCGTTCCCAGGTGGCTTCTTCTTCGGTATGATGACTCCACTGAACCTTGCAAAACTTGATGACCTTGCTGCGGGTAACCCTGCTTGCAGTCTCGAGAATCTTGATGGGCTTCTCTCATAGGTCAGATCACTATCCAACTGTATGGCCTCCAGTGGCACTGTATCTCTTAAAGGAATATCGGCCATCTCCGCATGGCACTTCTTCAACTGGGAAACGTGAAACACATCATGAACTCCTGACAAGGCTTCTGGTAATTCTAATTTGTAAGCAACTTCACCCATGCATTCTAAAACTCTGTATGGCCCCACAAACCGTGGTGCTAACTTTCCTTTAACTCCAAATCGTTTAACTCCTCGAAGTGGTGACACACGCAGATATGCTCTATCTCCGACTTCATAGGTTACCTCCTTGCGTTTAGTATCGGCATAACTCTTCTGTCTGGATTGGGCTACCTTGAGTCTGTCGCGGATCAGCTTGACTTTCTCCTCTGAATCTCTAATTAAATCTGGTTCGAATAATTTACGGTCTCCAACTTCATCCCACATCAATGGTGTCCTGCACCTCCTTCTGTACAAAGCTTCGAAAGGGGACATTTTCAAACTAGCTTGATAGCTGTTGTTATATGAAAATTCTGTGTATGGAAAATTATCATCCCAACTAGATCCATAATCTAGTGCACAAGCTCTCAACATGTCCTCCAGAATCTGGTTGACTCTCTCGGTCTGCCCATCTGTCTGCGGATGAAAGGTTGTACTGAACTCTAGCCTGGTACCCAAAGTTTCGTGTAACTGATGCCAAAACTTTGAGGTAAATTGTGTTTCTCTATCTGATACGATGGTCCTCGGAACTCCATGCAGACATACAATCCTGGTCATGTATATCTTGGCTAACTTAGCACTTGTATATGTGGTTTTCACGGGGATGAAGTGAGCTACCTTAGTCAAGTGATCAACCACTACCCAAATAGAATCATAGCCTGATCGGGTCCTGAGTAATCCTGTAATGAAGTCCATGCCAAGCTTGTCCCACTTCCAATCTGGTATCGGCAAAGGCTGAAGTAATCCTGCTGGTTTCTGGTGCTCTGCCTTAACCCTCTGACATATGTCACATACTGCAACATACTCGGCAATATCCTTCTTCATACCTGTCCACCAGAAACTTTCCTTCAAGTCCAAATACATCTTGGTGGTGCCTGGGCGTATCGAGTAAGGTGAATCATGAGCCTCCTAAAGAATCAACTTTCTGATCTCTGGGTCATTGGGTACATAAATACGCTTCTCAAACCATAAGGTTCCATGTTCATCCTCACGAAATCCTTCTGCCTTTCCTTGGTTCATCCTTCTCTTTATCTCCGCAATACCTTTGTCTAACTTCTGGGCTTCTCGGATCTTTCCCAACAAAGTGGATTGAATTTCCATTGCGGCAACAAAACCTTGTGGTACTATCTCCAATCGAAGATCTCTGAGATCATCAATTAACTCCTGAGGTAATCTTCCTGCTGTGAGGGTATTGACATAGCT
This sequence comes from Triticum aestivum, assembly GCF_018294505.1. Classification (NCBI taxonomy): domain Eukaryota; kingdom Viridiplantae; phylum Streptophyta; class Magnoliopsida; order Poales; family Poaceae; genus Triticum; species Triticum aestivum. Next base: position 389,051,124 of record NC_057795.1, on the reverse strand, counting down.
CTTGCGGCTCAATGCATCTGCCACAACATTGGCCTTTCCTGGGTGAAAGTGCAATTTCATACCATAATCCTTTATGAGCTCCAACCATCTTCTCTGCTTGAGGTTCAACTCCTTCAGCGTGAAGATGTACTTCAAACTCTTGTGATCCGTGTAAACATCACACCTATTTCCAATAAGAAAATGTCTCCAGGTCTTGAGTGCATGCACTACGGCTGCTAACTCCAAATCATGTGTGGCATAATTCCGCTCATGAGGTCGAAGCTGACGTGAGGCATATGAAACAACTCTTCCTTCTTGCATAAGAACACCTCCAAGTCCCTGACGAGAAGTGTCACAATATACTTGGAAATCCTTGCGTATATTCAGAAGAATTAGCACTGGGGCTGTGACCAAACGTTTCTTTAGCTCCTGGAAACTGGCCTCACATTCGTCGGTCCAAACAAACTTAGTGTCTTTCTTCAATAACTCTGTCATGGGCTTCGCGATCTTGGAGAAATTCTCAATAAACCTCCGGTAATATCCTGCAAGTCCACGAAAACTGCGAATCTCTTCGACTGAGGTGGGTGCCTTCCATTCGGTGACGACTTCAACCTTAGAGGGGTCTACTACTATTCCTTCTCCTGATATAACATGTCCAAGAAATCCGACTTCCTTCAACCAGAATTCGCACTTGCTGAACTTTGTGTATAACTGTGACGCCCCCGATTCAATCGTACACTAATCATGCACGCAAATGTGTACGATCAAGATCAGGGACTCACGGGAAGATATCACAACACAACTCTAAAAGTAAAATAAGTCATACAAGCATCATATTACAAGCCAGGGGCCTCGAGGGCTCGAATACAAGTGCTCGATCATAGACGAGTCAGCGGAAGCAACAATATCGAAGTACAGACATAAGTTAAACAAGTTTGCCTTAAGAAGGCTAGCACAACTGGGATACAAATTGAAAGAGGCGCAGGCCTCCTGCCTGGGATCCTCCTAACTACTCTTGGTCGTCGTCAGCAGCCTGCACGTAGTAGAAGGCACCTCCAGTGTAGTAGGAATCGTCGTCGATGGTGGCGTCTGGCTCCTGGGCTCCGACATCTGGTTGCGACAACCAGGTAGAAGGGAAAGGGGGAAAAGAGGGAGAAAAGCAACTGTGAGTACTCATCCAAAGTACTCGCAAGCAATGAGCTACACTACATATGCATGGGTATATGTGTAAAGGGTCATATCGGTGGACTGAACTGCAGAATGCCAGAATAAGAGGGGGATAGCTAATCCTGTCGAAGACTACGCTTCTGGCCACCTCCATCTTGCAGCATGTAGAAGAGAGTAGATTGAAGTCCTCCAAGTAGCATCGCATAGCATAATCCTACCCGGCGATCCTCCCCTCGTCGCCCTGTGGAAAAGCGATCACCGGGTTGTCTGTGGAACTTGTCTGGGTGTGTTTTATTAAGTATCTAGTTCTAGTTATCATAAGGTCAAGGTACAACTCCGGGTCGTCCTTTTACCGAGGGACACGGCTATTCGAATAGATAAACTTCCCTATAGGGGTGCACCACATAACCCAACACGCTCGATCCCATTTGGCCGCACACACTTTCCTGGGTCATGCCCAGCCTCGGAAGATCAACATGTCGCAGCCCCACCTAGGCCTAACAGAGAGGTCAGCACGCCGGTCTAACTCCTATGGCGCAGGGGTCTGGGCCCATCGCCCATTGCACACCTGCACGTTGCGAGGGCGGCCGGAAGCAGACCTAGCAACCTCCATTACAAAGGAAGTCACGTTACGCGGTCCAATCAGGCGCGTGCCGCTCAGTCGCTGACGTCTAGAAGGCTTCGGCTGATACCACGACGTCGAGTGCCCATATCTTTCCCACGTAGTTGGTTAGTGCGTAGAGGCCAGTGGCCAGACTCAGATCAAATACCAAGATCTCATTAAGCGTGTTATTATGAAGCAACCGCGAACGCTGACCAGGGTCAGGCCCACCTCTCGCCTAGGTGGTCTCAACCTGCCCTATCGCTCCGCCACATAGTAACAGTCGGGGGCTGTCGGGAACCCAGGCCCACCTCTACCGGGATGGAGCCACCTATCCTTTTAGCTCCCTTATCCGAATCACTTGCGGGTACTCAACGAGCTGACCCGACTTTAGTCACCATCTGTATAGTATGTATGTATGTATAGTATATACCCGTGATCACCTCCCGAGTGATCACGACCCGATAGTATAGCAAGGCAGACTGACAAGAATGTAGGGCCACAGATGATAAACTAGCATCCTATACTAAGTATTTAGGATTAGAGGTAAGGTATCAACAGATGTAGAAACAATGTCAGGCTATGCATCAGAATAGGATTAACGGAAAGCACTAACATGCTACACTACTCTAAAGCAAGCAGTATAGAGGAGAATAGGCGATATCTGGTGATCAAGGGGGGCTTGCCTGGTTGCTCTGGCAAGAGAGAGGGGTCGTCAACTCCATAGTCGAACTGGACAGCAGTAGAGTCGGTCTCGTAGTCTACCGGAGAGAAGAGGGGGAAGAAACAGTAAATACGGAGCACACAAGGCATCACAGAACATAACATGGCAATAAGCGGTGCTAGGGTGACCTATCGCGGTAGGAGGTGATACCGGCGAAGGGTGGAAACATCCGGGAAAGTTTTCCCGGTTCTGGACCTGTGTGAGACAGATGACCCAAGGGGGAAGGTTCCATGTTCAGCATGCTAGAGGCATGTGACAGATGAACGGACCGCGTATTCGGATTCGTCACGTTTTTCTGAGCAACTTTCATGTAGAAAACATTTCCATCCGAGTTACGATTTATTTTCTATGATTATTCAAAGATTAAACCATTTTCTGGAATTATTTAAATTAATAGAAAATGAATTATGATGTCAGCAGGGTGTCAGCATGACATTAGCAGGTCAACAGACCCGCTGACTGGTCAAACTGGCCAGTGGGTCCCACCTGGCAGAGATAAAAGGCCTTAACAGAGTTTATTTTAATTAAACAAGGTTAAATAAATGCGTGGGCCCCGGGTGTCAGCGGCTGCTTAGGTTAATTAAACATTTTAAATTACACTGAAGTTAATTAGTGAGTGGGGCCCGCTTGTCATTGACAAGGGATGCCCAGTCAGCAAAGTTGATTGAGTCAACTTAGTCAATAGGGGCCCGCGGGGCCCGCTGGCAGTGACCCAGGGGGTGGCCCCAGGTGTGCCAGCTCAGCGGTGGTGCCGGAGCTAGCTCCGGCGACCAAATCCGCGGCGGAGGGCGCGGCCGATCGTCGGGATTCGCCGTCCGGCGGCCAAAATGGCCGCGAGCGGGCGCGTTCGACTGGGGAGAAGATGTTGCGTCCAACCGGAGTGGTTACGAGGCCAGAGCTGGATGGAGGTGACGGCGGCGAGCACCGCAGTGGACGCCGGACTTCGGGCATCGTCGGATACGGCGCTGCACGTCACGGGAAGGCGCGCTAGGGGTCTCGTTGGACTCGCACGAGCTCCAGGAGCTCGTCTACGAGCTCGAACGCGAGCTCGGGCTACGGTGGTCACAGCGGCGAGCTCGTCTACGGCGACGAGTACGACCATGACGTGGTCGGCGGCTACGAGCGCAGGGATGAGCAGAGAGTGAGGGGAGAAGGAGAGGAGCTCACAGCGCTCCTGCAGATGTGCAAAGCGGGCTCGGGGGAGAGCTCGCCGGAGCGAATCGATGGCGTGGTCATGCGTTGGCCGTAGATGAGGAAGATGAAGAAAGCGATGACGGTGGTGCTCCCGGTCCCAATCCAGTGTAGAGGAAGAAGAGGCCGACCACGACGGAGCTCCCGGACTTGTCGGAGCAGCGGACGGGCGAAGGTGGCCGCGGGATCGACGCGACGACGGCGGCTGGCACGCTCGGGTCAGAGAGAGGGGAGTGCTCGAGGGGGATCTGAAGGGGAGTGGGAGAGGCGGAGGTGAGTGGGGGTAGCTGGGGAAGAGGCCAAGGCGTCGAGGGGGGGGGGCGTAGAGGCCTTATCCTCGCGCGGAGGCGTCGACGGCGAGGTGGTTCGGCGGCGACGGGCGCGCTCTGCCTCGCTCGGTCGGAGGAACAGGAGGGAGGCACGCTTCGGGGAGTTGGGCCGGCCAGGCTGGGTGAGGTGGGCCGGCCTGCTGGGATGGGCCAAAGCCCAAGGGGAGGCCAGGGGCTCTCCCACCCCTTCTTCTTTCCTTTTTTTGTTTTTTTCTCTTTCCAGCAGCATTTTGCCTTTTCCTTTTAGCCATTAATGACTTTGCAAAAATATGCCATTGGCCAAAACAATTTCATAGAATTATTGTGCACCACCACAAAAAGGTTGGGAGGCTTTTGGAATAGTTGACAATTTATAAATTAAAAATGGCATTTAATTTATTGCTTAGGTCACTGTTTTATGTAGTTTAGGCCACTTAACCCTTTGCAAAAATGTTGGTTCACCACCAATATTAGTTGTGGAATATTTGGCACATGATGAACATTTTTGTTTTCATGTTTGATAAATTTTGAATTTTCCTCATAATTAGAATTTGAATTTGACTTTGATTTTTTTCATCAAGTGATAATTAGCTCGGTAAGCATGGTGAACTGGCACCATTAATAGGGGATTACTGTACCATGACACTGAGGGTGTTACAATAACTGATGTTCCCTAAGTTTCTCAAGAACCAAGCGCAAATGTTCCTTGTGTTCTTCTTCATTCTTCGAGTAAATCAATATGTCATCAATGAATACCACAACAAACTTATCCAAGAACTCCATGAATACCTTATTCATCATACTCATAAAATAGGCAGGGGCATTAGTCAAACCAAAAGACATGACCGTGTACTCATAAAGTCCATATCTCGTGGTAAAAGCTGTTTTGGGTATATCCTGTTCTCGAATCTTCAGCTGGTGATATCCTGATCGAAGATCGATCTTGGAGAAAACTTTTGCTCCTTGTAGATGGTCAAACAAATTATTGATCACTGGTAGAGGGTACTTGTTCTTAATCGTCACCTTGTTTAGCGCACGATAATCTACAACCATTCTCAAGGTTCCATCCTTCTTCTCAACTAGAAGCACTAGGGCTCCCCAAGGTGATGAACTCGGTCGAATATAACCTTTCTCCAATAATTCCTTAATCTACTTCTTAATTTTCTCTAGATCATTTGCGGGCATCCGGTATGGTTTAGAGTGGATGAGAAATTAGAATAGAATAAGGGTCTAATGAGAGAAATCACTACCCATATGCTTTTGATAGCAAGAAAACTTCAAATCAAGCAATTCACACAGATCACACCACACAAGCAAAAACCTATAGGTAAGGTCATATCCACAAGAGATATGATCTCTTCATACTACTGCAATCATTCGTTGGACTCAACTTGGTAGTGGTGGTCTGAACTAAATCTTCTCAAATCAAGTCAACTCTAGCTTCTTCTTCTATGTCAATGATGTCTTCATAGGTCTGGTCTCATCGGACTGAGGAACTTGGTGATGGGGTTCAACAACTATTATATTGAAGTGGAGAAGAGATAGAAATGAATAGAGAAGAGTATAGACCAACGGATATATAAGAAAGTCATAAAATAGAGTTTTCTTCCTATGGTTTTCCATTTCCTAGTGGTCGCGTCCTACAGTCAATGTGTGCTCTGATACCATCTTGTAGCGACCCGACCCAAATGGATCGAAGTCCCTGTGCTTACGTGTCATCCCTGGATCGGTATGCTGACACACATAGTACTGGAGGAATTATAACAGAGTTCAATCACACACTTTATTACATCAAGATCCTCAAAAGAGTACTTATTACAATAATATGGCCAAAGGCCATCTAAAACAAAATAACTGCGGAAGCATCGAAGGTAAATGAGTCCATCCAACTCCACGACAAAGTGAGTGCAGAACAACGACCTATCACATCTTTAATCCTCGTCGGAAAAGTCTGCAACATGAGACATTGCAGCCGTGTAGGTCAGCACATGGAATATGCTGGCAATTTCACACCATAGAATAATAATAAATGAAAAGACTATCTCTATATGCAAATTTAGTTGGTGGAGGCTCTAAGTTAAATTTTTGCATAAAGCCAATTTTACCCTACAACAAAGGAATAAATTTCTATTAACTATTAAATTAAAATGCCATTATTGAGAAGGTTCCTCCAACTCAATCCCAAAATTCCCAAGTTATTAGTAACCAATAATTTGGTTAAAAAGAGTGATGAGATCAACCAATAATTCACTTATAGATACTCAAGTTGTCCATAACCGGGGACACGGCTAATAATGATTAGTTTGTACACTCTCTAGAGGTTTGCACACTTTTCCCCACAAGACTCGACCACCTCCATGATTGGAAGATCAAGACATAGCCTTTCAGAAGCGTTTGCCCTTAACCCTGGGTAGACCGGTACACCTACTTTCCCCTACATCAGCTAGTCTACCACGGAAAGAGGTCACACAACTTACTCAACTATGCCAGAGCCTATAATGGCTTGTGGCTGCACACGAAAGTTTCTAGGCATGAAAAATCTTATGATCCCTTTGAGCCTGGGTGGCGGACCTAGGGTAATCACACGGGTACTCCGGGATTCCCCTTGGGCAAGCACTAGTTTCTTCAGGTGCCCCAAACAATCCACCCAGATGTGTATTAAAGTTTCCACCTTAGGTTATCCCAATATTATTAACTCTCGCAACTTGCATGGATCACACATTACCAATCCCCGTATACGAGCATGGCTAAGCAAGATATGATATAACGAATATTCCCGAGGTGATCAAAGGTCATAGATTCCTACCACATGAACTACATAGCATAACCACATGTTCTCAAACCTACTGATGCAATCTTTGAGGGTGAAACTAATGCATAGTAAAAACTGGGTATTGAAAATTATGATCAATGTATGAACTTGCCTTCGCACTCCGGATGATCTAGCGTAAGCAAGCAATAACATACATAAGCATACAAGCAAAGATCCAAAAAGAAAACAAATGAAAGACTTCGAAAAACTCCAAAACATCCAAATAAAGTTTCTGTACAGAACGTAATTTTTATAGAAACAAAAATAAATGGTTTTGGTTTTTAACAGAAAGTACATGTCACTAGCTTTGATTTGCAAAAAGAATCACCTAAAATGGAGTTACGAAACTCGAGATATGGCCTAACGAAGTTTGAATTCAGATCTGTTTGAATTCAAATTTTAACAATTTCAAAAATATTTTTCGTTTGGTTCTCTGGATAGAGGGGATTTCTATGAACTGGTAGGAAAAAGAATCAACTAAATCGGATCTATAGACTAAAAGATATACAAGAAACCAGAATTGGTATACAATCTGAGATTGAAAAAAATACTGAAAAAAGAGAAAAATTTGGCCTGGGTGTTCACCGGACTTGTCGCCGGCGACGAGGAAGAAGGCGGCTCCGGTGTGTTTCGGCGAAGGATGCGTGCGGGACGGTGTAGAGGACGATGAGGTGAACCACTTAACCAAGTTGTGGTGGTAGATTGCTTCCTGTACACACTGTTAAAGGTCGCCGGAATTCGCGAACTCCTGCGAGCAATTGGAGAGGTTAGAGAGAGGGAAAAACTCCAGAAATAGAGGTCTTCGGACGAGGGGTGAGAGGGGCTCCCAGGGTTGCTTTATATAAGGCTTGGGGAGGTCAGAATCTGAGAAGTTTATCATGTTTAATGGTGGCTGTTTCTCTGCCTCGTAATGGCCATTACAGGCGACTCCAAGGCGCACTAGGAAGGGGAAGGGGTAGAGGGAGGCGAGGGGAACCGATTCAGGAAGTCAGTTGAGCGAGGGAGATGAAGGGAGAGGGTGGGGCGCTGGGTGGAAGAACACGTGATGCTGAGTGCGTGCATGCTGTAACGTACGCGAGGTTGGAGACGACCTCCTGTCGTGAAGAAGGCTGGGCCTTCCTTGGGCCTTGGCTGCCCACATTTTTTTAAACGTTTTTTTACAGAAGCAATGAAACACCAAAACCAAAATAAATACAAGTCTAAAAATTTCCAGAAAATTCACATAGTTATATGGTCTTATATATGACCTAGTGAACTTTTATCTGGCCTAAAATGCAAGTTCTTTTTTAAAAAATAAACATTTTGCTATGTTAATAAAATTTGCATCAAAATAAATTGCAAATAAAACCCAATAAATATATTTAGATTCCAAATTCATATTCAAATATTCTCCTTCTGATCTTGAAGAAGTCATTTTATCTTTTCACTTTATTTTATATTTGGAATAATGGAAATAAATTTTTGGTGGAACCAAGTTTGATCCAATTTCCAAATTTTGAAATTATCAAAATTGGTTTTAGGAAAACTTCCAACTCTCTCTTTTGGTCCTTGAGTTGCTCAAAGTTTCTTGGATCAAAAATCAAATAAAATAAATGGGGCAAAATGCATAAATCATGGATGCATATGAATGATCTATTTATAAACATTCAAATTGAAAATTGGGATGTTACAGCAAGCCCCATTTGGACACTTTTTAGCTGAAGTTCAACCTAGTACTCGGGGAAGATCAGACGCGTTACTCGGAAAGTTCATGTTGTGATCAGAATATTATTCTGATCCCGTGATCAGAATAATATATATATATATATATATATATATATATATATATATATATATATATATATATATATATATATATATATATATATATTGGGACTTCAACATTTTGATTAACCCACTTGACTGTTCAATTTTTGTTTTAGCCGTTTCGTAAGGAGTAGATTTCTGGTTTAGCGGGGTACCGTCTTCCGATCAAGCCTAACAACACAGAGGATACCCCACGTGATGCTGCGGGAATTAGGTGATCAAAATTTGAATTGATAACATGAGAATCAAAATTTAAAATACATATGATTAATTAATTTGATTATGTATAGTTGTGGCAATATGTATTGAATATAAGCATGATAGTAAAGAAAATGATCCCCGACAATTAGCTCCGTGCCTGGAGGCGAATGGGAGGCGACCAGAAGGCAACTTGCCGCCCCTGTCTCCGGCTCCGTCCCCCACCCATCCCACCTACCATGAGAGTCTAAGAGATCCAACCCGCTACCACCATCTCGCGACTGAGGACTCGTTGGGCCTCGGAGAGATCCGGAGGAAGATGGAGAAGGCGCTCCATTCATGGATAAAGAAAGAGGCGAAAGTGGCAGAGGATGCAGATTCGGATCTACCAAGAGATAAGAGAAATAAATCGAAAGCAATGATTTGGACCAGAGACAACTTCGAGCTGATGAGGAAATCTTTTGAGGGGCGAAACATGGAGCGCGCAGTCACGGGAGGCGGATCCATCACTCCATTAGCATCTGCAGGGCGAGAGGTATGTAGAAAGGGGGCGGATCCGGTCGTAGCTGTAGTAAAATTTTCGGGAGTATCTGAGGAAGGAGATCACGTGGTGGTATGTACCAAGGAAAGAGATCAGGGCAACGGGATCCCAATCAAAAACTTCAAGCGGAAACATATTACAGTAGGAAATCATGGTCCTCAACATGCAAAAATACTGAGAGACGGAGCACACAATTGTGGTAAGGATGAATCAGACCTTATCAATCACACAGATCCGCCAGATAAAGGAAAGAATACACAACTGATAGGAGGAAAACAAAAAATCTGCATCGATCATCATTTGCCCGCGATTGGAAGAATATTGTTGAACGTACCTTTGTGAAGGAAATCACCCAATAAGGTGGAGTATCAATCCCTGTCATCATTCAGCCATGGCGGTGAGACATCAGGGGAACGAGGCTCACCTATGAATAGGCCAGAGCAGGTACCAGTCGTTCACAAAAAACATCTACAATCAGACCCTTGCATCACACACTCAATGGCTGGCCTGAAGAACAAGGCAATCATGGGAAGTGAGAAAAGCATGGCACTGTGCTTGAGAGGGGGTGCGAGGAAGAGGGAAAGGGGAAACACTTCCAGGGAGAACCACCTACGTGGGACGGAAGGTCTGGGCACCAGGTTAGTGCATGAGTGGCCTAAGCTCACCACATGGATCAAGACCGGTGAGGATGGGGTGGAGATGGTTGTGCCATACCCATCGGCCGACGATGTCGTGGTCCTAGATCTCACCCAGGCCAACCTGGCGATGAAGATGCGCTGGACGGCAGTGGGGTGCTTTGCGTCGGTCCTTCCATACAACACCGAGGGCTTGCTCAATGAGCTGAAGAACAAGTGGAGGCTCTAGGGGAAGGTCGACTACAAACAACTCTGCCACAACCACTTCCTCCTTGAGTTCGAAAGAGAAGGTTATCTTCGCTTTGTCTTGAACAATGGTCCTTGGACTCACCGCGGGGACGCTTTTTTAGTTGCAGGCTGTGATGGAGTAGCTTTGCCCATTGATGTAAAACTTGATACTATTCCTCCATGGGTGAGGATCCATGATATTCCCGGCACGATGATGACCGAGAAAATAGGGTGGAAGTTGGGGAAGAAGTTAGGCAAGGTAGTGGAGGTCTATACTCACAAGAATGGGAGGATTTGGGCAATTTTATTCAAGTTAGGGTAGAGTACCCAGTTAATGAGCCATTAAAAAGAGAGATCTATTCTAGAGAGTTAGGATAAGGATTTGTATGTTCTAGAGGTGAAGTATGAGAGGGCACCATGCTTTTGCTCGTTGTGCGGGTGTGTAGGGCACGGAGATAGGAATTGTAGGCTGTCAGAGGATCTGAAGTGGGTATGATACATAGTAGCGATGAGGGCCTCGCCGTGCAAACCACAGAACCACCACAACGGGACTTGCCGCCGAATGCGGGAAGCGCTAGACGCTTTCTGCAGTTTGACTTAGAGCTCTAAGTGTTGGGGAACGTAGCATGCAATTTCAAATAATTTCCTACGCTCACGCAAGATCTATCTAGGAGATGCATAGCAACAAGAGGGGGAGAGTGTGTCCACGTACCCTCGTAGACCGGAAGCGGAATCATTTGACAATGTGGTTGATGTATACTTCTTCTCGTTCTGTCCGATCAAGTACTGAACATACGACACCTCCGAGTTCTGCACACGTTCATCTCGATGACGTCCCTCGAACTCTTGATCCAGCAGAGTGTCGAGGAAGTTGAAGATTTTCATCAGCACGACGGCGTGGTGATGGTGACGGTGAAGTTATCCGCGCAGGGCTTCGCCTAAGCACTACGTGAATATGACCGGAGGAGTAAACTGTAGGAGGGGGCGCGCACAGCTAAGAATCATTGGCTTGCGTTCTAGGCACCCGCTCCCCACGTACATATAGGTGGGAGGGGGGAGAGGCAGCCTAGGGCACGCCCAAGTAGGAGGAGGAAGGAAAGGGGGGCCGAGCCCCCTCCTCCTTCTCCTATTCGGCCTCCTTCCTTAGGGGGGGTGCCACCCCTTGGTGGGCTGGTGTGCTCCCCTCCTATGGACCATAAGGCCCATTATTCCCCCTGGGGGTTCCGGTAACCCCCCCGGTACCCCGATATGTACCCGATACACCCCGGAACACTTCTAGTGTCCGAATACTATCATCCTATATATCAATCTTCACCTCTCAACCATTTCAAGACTCCTAGTCATGTCTGTGATCTCATCCAGTATTCCGAACAACATTCGGTTACCAAATCACATAACTCATATAATACAAAAACGTCATTGAACGTTAAGCGTGCGGATCCTACGGGTTCGAGAACTATGTAGACATGACCAAGACACCTCTCCGGTAAATAACCAATAGTGGAACTTGGATGCTTATATTGGCTCCCACATATTCTAAGAAGAAATTTATCGGCCGAACAGTTATGACAACATACATTATTCCCTTTGTCATCGGTATGTTACTTGCTCAAGATTCGATCGTCGGTATCTTCATACCTAGTTCAATCTCGTTACCGGCAAGTCTCTTTACTCATTCCGTAATGCATCATCCTGCAACTAACTCATTAGTTACTTTGCTTACAAGGCTTCTTATGATGTGCATCATCGAGAGGGCCCAGAGATACCTCTCCGATACTCGGAATGACAAATCCTAATATCGATCTATGCCAACTCAACAAACACCTTCAGAGATACCTGTAGAGAATCTTTATAATCACCCAGTTACGCTGTGATGTTTGATAGCACACGAGGCATTCCTCCGGTATCCGCGAGTTGCATAATCTCATGGTCGGAGGAATATGTCTTTGACATGAAAAAAGCAGTAGCAATAAAACTGGACGATCATTATGCTAAGCTAATGGATGGGTCTTGTCCATCACATCATTCTCCTAATGATGTGATCACATTCATCAAATGACAACACATGTCTATGGCTAGGAAACTTAACCATCTTTGATTAACGAGCTAGTCAAGTAGAGGCATACTAGGGACACAGTGTGTTGTCTATGTATCCACACATGTATCAAGTTTCCGGTTAATACAGTTCTAGCATGAATAATAAACTTTATCATGAATAAGAAAATATAAAATAACAACTTTATTATTGCCTCTAGGGCATATTTCCTTCAGTCTCCCACTTGCACTAGAGTCAATAATCTAGAGTATATTGTAATGATTCTAACACCCATGGAGTCTTGGTGTTGATCATGTTTTGCTCGTGGAAGAGGTTTAGTCAATGGGTCTGCCACATTCAAACCTGTATGTATTTTGCAACTCTCTATGTCTCTCTCGTTGACTAGATCATGGATGGAGTTGAAGCGTCTCTTGATGTGTTTGGTCTTTTTGTGAAATCTGGATTCCTTCGCTAAGGCAATTGCTCCAATATTGTCATAAAAGATTTTCATTGGACCCGATGCACTAGGTATTACACCTAGATTGGATATGAACTCGTTCATCCAGACTTCTTCATTTGTTGCTTCTGAAGTAGCTATGTACTCCGTTTCACACATAGATCCCGTCACGACGCTCTGCATGGAACTGCACCAACTGACAGCTCCACCATTCAATATAAATACATATCCGATTTGTGACTTAGAGTCATTCGGATCAGTGTTAAAGCTAGCATCGACGAAACCATTTACGATGAGCTCTTTGTCACCTCCATAAACGAGAAACATATCCTTAGCCCTTTTCAGGTACTTCAGGATGTTCTTGACCGCTGTCAAGTGATCCACTCCTGGATTACTTTGGTACCTCCCTGCTAAACTTATAGCAAGGCACACATTAGGTCTGGTACACAGCATAGCATACATGATAGAGCCTATGGCTGAGGCATAGGGAATGACTTTCATTTTTTCTCTATCTTCTGCAGTGGTCGGACATTGAGTCTGACTCAACTTCACACCTTGTAACACAGGCAAGAACCCTTTCTTTGACTGATCCATTTTGAACTTCTTCAAAACTTTGTCAAGGTATGTGCTTTGTGGAAGTCCTATTAATCATCTTGATCTATCTCTATAGATCTTGATGCCCAATATATAAGCAGCTTCACCGAGTTCTTTCATTGAAAAACTTTTATTCAAGTATCCTTTTTTGCTATCCAGAAATTCTATATCATTTCCAATCAACAATATGTCATCCACATATAATATTAGAAATGCTACAGAGCTCCCACTCACTTTCTTGTAAATACATGCTTCTATGAAAGTCTGTATAAAACTATATGCTTTGATCACCTCATGAAAGTGTATATTACAACTCCGAGATGCTTGCACTAGTCCATAAATGGATCGCTGGAGCTTGCACACCTTTAGGATCGACAAAACCTCCTGGTTGCATCATATACAACTCTTCCTTAAGAATTCCATTAAGGAATGCAGTTTTGACGTCCATTTGCCATATTTCATAATCGTAAAATGCGGCAATTGCTAACATGATTCGGACAGACTTAAGCATCGCTACGGGTTAGAAAGTCTCATCATAGTCAACTCCTCGAACTTGTTAAAAACCTTTTGCAAAAAGTCAAGCTTTACAGACAGTAACATTACCATCAGCGTTAGTCTTCTTCTTGAAGATCCATTTATTCTCTATGGGTCGCCGATCATCGGGAAAATCCACCAAAGTCCACACTTTCTTCTCATACATGGATCCAATCTCAGATTTCATGGCCTCAAGCCATTTATTGGAATCTGGGCTCATCATAGCTTCTTCATAGTTCGTAGGTTTGTCATGGTCAAGTAACATGACTTCCAGAATAGGATTGCCGTACCACTCCAGTGCGAATTCTGCTCTGGTTGATCTACGAGGTTCTATAATAACTTGATTTGAAGTTTCATGATCATTATCATTAGCTTCCTTTCTAGTTGGTGTAGGCATCACGGGAACGGATTTCTCGGATGAGCTACTTTACAAATTGAGAGAAGGTACAATTACCTCATCAAGTTCTACTTTCCTCCCACTCACTTCTTTCGAGAGAAACTCCTTCTCTAGAAAGGTTCCATTCTTGGCAACAGAGATCTTGCCTTCAGATCTGTGGTAGAAGGTGTACCCAATTGTTTCCTTAGGGTATCCTATGAAGACGCACTTCTCCAATTTGGGTTTGAGCTTATCAGGCGGAAGCCTTTTGACATAAGCATCGCATCCCCAAACTTTAAGAAATGACAGCTTAGGTTTATTGCCAAACCATTATCATTTTGGGGTTATGCATTAGAGATAGCCGCATTCACGTTAAATAGTTCATACGATGTCGTCTCAACAGATTTTGATGGTGCCCTGTTTAACGTGAATGCGGATGTCTCTAATGCATAACCCCAAAATGATAGTGGTAAATCGGTAAGAGACATCATAGATTGCACCATATCTAATAAAGTACGGTTACGACGTTCGGACACACCATTACGCTGTGGTGTTCCAGGTGGCGTGAGTTGTGAAACTATTCCACATTGTTTTAAATGAAGGCCAAACTTGTAAGTCAAATATTCACCTCCACGATTAGATCGTAGAAACTTTATTTTCTTGTTACGATGATTCTCCACTTCACTCTGAAATTCTTTGAACTTTTCAAATGTTTCAGGCTTGTGTTTCATTAAGTAGATATACCCATATCTTCTCAAATCATCTGTGAAGGTTAGAAAATAACGATACCTGCCGTGAGCCTCAACACTCATCGGACCGCATACATCAGTATGTATTATTTCTAGTAAGTCATTGGCTCGCTCCATTGTTTCGGAGAACGGAGTTTTAGTCATCTTGCCCATGAGGCATGGTTCGCAAGTGTCAAATGACTCATAATCAAGTGATTCCAAAAGTCCATCTGCATGGAGTTTCTTCATGTGCTTTACACCAATATGACCTAAACGGCAGTGCCACAAATATTTTTCACTATGATTATCAACTTTGCATCTTTTGGCATCAATATTATGAATATGTGTATCACCACAATCGAGATTCAATAGAAATAGACCACTCTTCAAGGGTGCATGCCCATAAAAGATATTACTCATATAAATAGAACAACCATTATTCTCTGATCTAAATGAATAACAGTCTCGCACTAAACAAGATCCAGATATAATGTTTATACTCAACGCTGGCACCAAATAACAGTTATTCAGGTCTAAAACTAATCCCGAAGGTAGATGTAGAGGTTGTGTGCCGATGGCGACCACATCGACCCTGGAACCATTCCCGACGCGCATCGTCACCTCGTCCTTAGCCAATCTTCATTTAATCCATAGTCCCTATTTCGAGTTACAAATATGAGCAACCGAACCAATATCAAATACCCAAGCACTACTACGAGCATAAGGTACACATCAATAACATGTATATCAAATATACCTTTGTTCACTTTGCTATCCTTCTTATCCACCAAATACTTGGGGCAGTTCCGCTTCCAGTGACCAGTCCCTTTGTAGTAGAAGCACACAGTTTCAAGCTTGGGTCCAGCTTTGGGCTTCTTCCCGTGAGTGGCAACTTGCTTGCCATTCTTCTTGAAGTTCCCCTTATTTTCCTTGCCCTTTTTCTTGAAACTAGTGGTCTTGTTAACCATCAACACCTGATGCTCCTTTTTGATTTCTACCTCCGCAGCTTTCAGCATTGTAAAGAGCTTGGAAATAGTCTTTTCCATCCCTTGCATATTATAGTTCATCACGAAGCCTTTGTAGCTTGGTGGCAGTGATTGAAGAACTCTGTCAATGACACAATCATGTGGAAGATCAACTCCCAGCTGAGTCAAGTGATTATGATATCCAGACATTCTGAGTATGTCTTCACTAACAAAACTGTTCTCTTCCATCTTGCAGCCATAGTACTTGTTGGAGACTTCATATCTCTCAACTCGGGCATTTGCTTGAAATATTAGCTTCAACTCCTAGAACATCTCATATGGTCCATGACGTTCAAAACGTCTTTGAAGTCCCGATTCTAAGCCGTAAAGCATGGCACACTAAACTATCAATTAGTCATCAGATCGAGCTTGCCAGACGTTCATAACATCAGCATCTGCTCCTATAGCAGGCCTTTCACCTAGAGGTGCATCAGGGAAATAATTCTTCTCTACAATAATGAGGATAATCCTCAAGTTACGGACCCAGTCCGTGTAGTTGCTACCATCATCTTTCAACTTAGCTTTATCTAGGAACGCATTAAAATTCAAGGGGACAGTAGCACGAGCCATTGATCTACAACATAGATATGCAAAAACTATCAGGACTAAGTTCATGATAAATTAAGTTCAATTAATCATATTACTTAAGAACTCCTACTTAGATAGACATCCCTCAAGTCATCTAAATGATACGTGATCCAAATCAACTAAACCATGTCCGATCATCATGTGAGATGGAGTAGTCATCAATGGAGAACATCTCTATGTTGATCATATCTACTATATGATTCACGTTCGACCTTTCGGTCTCCAGTGTTCCGAGGCCATGTTTGTACATGCTAGGCTCGTCAAGTTTAACCCGAGTATTCCGCATGTGCAAAACTGGCTTGCACCCATTGTATGTGAACGTAGAGCCTATCACACCCGATCATCACGTGGTGTCTCGGCACGAAGAACTTTTGCAACGGTGCATACTCGGGGAGAACACTTATACCTTGAAATTTAGTTAAGGGATCATCTTATAATGCTATCGTCATACTAAGCAAAATAAGATGCATAATGATAAACATCACATGCAATCAAAATATGTGACATGATATGGCCATCATCATCTCGTGCTTTTGATCTCCATCTCCAAAGCAACATCATGATCTCCATCGTCACTGGCTTGACACCTTGATCTCCATCGTAGCATCGTGGTCGTCTTGACAACTATTGCTTCTACAACTATCGCTATCACTTAGTGATAAAGTAAAGGAATTACATGGCGTATGCATTTCATATAATAAAGCGACAACCATAAGGCTCCTGCTAGTTGCCGATAACTTCTACAAAACATGATCATCTCATACAATAACGTATATCACATCTTGTATTGAGCATATCACATCACAACGTGCCCTACAAAAACAAGTTAGACGTCCTCTACTTTGTTGTTGCAAGTTTTATGTGGCTGCTACTGTCGGATCAACCCTTGAGAGGTTCGAACTCTAGGTTGCATGCGGAGATCTCAACCTGCCCAGCCTGCCTACTCGCGATCCTCCTTAGCCTAGCGCGTCGAGCTCACAGAGACACAAAGACACAGAGATTTATACTGGTTCGGGCCACCGTTGTGGTGTAATACCCTAATCTAGTGTGGTGTGGTGGATTGCCTCGAGGGGCTATGGATGAACTAGTACAAAGGATGAACAAGCCTCAGGAGGTGAGGTGTTCTTGAGCTGGTGTGGTTCTCTACTTGTTCTAGTTTCGGTCTTCTCGTCCTTGTCTCTCTCCCTCACTCTGGTGGTGGTTAAGTCCCATATATAGTGGCCTTGGTCCTCTTCCCAAATATGAGCGGGAAGGGATTCCACAACGGCGGGATTTGAAAGGGGACAAGTAGTACAGTCTATCCTGACAAAAGTAGTCTTCGCCTGCGAAAAACCTCTGGTCATGACGCTGCGGTGGGCTCGGTGACAACCTCCGTCCTGCTGTCCTGGCGGTCTTGGTCTTGTTGCACCAGAATGGAAACCTTTGGTTGATTCCTCGGGACTCCGCGCCTATTGCTTGCCTCCCTTGCACCAAAGAGGAAACCTGTGCTCTGCACCCGCCTGGCGCCCGCCTGGCCTTGGTCGTCATGGCTCACGTCAGCTAAGCCTCGTGTGGTAGCTGCATAGAAATCTCCGCCCCTCAGGAGCCCTCCTGAGGAGGCCAACTTTTTTGGGGGTCTTAGCGTCATCCGCCTCGCGAGGCTTGGCCCCTTGCTTGGGTCTTGAGGTGTTGGTGCTGAAGCTGGGCCGTACCAGGCCGTCGATGAAGCCACGCGGTGGGCCGCGCAGGCAGGACTGGATACCCCCAAGTCCAGGACACCGATAGTAGCCCCCGGGCCCAAAGTGCGCTCGGACTTGGCTTCCAGGCGAAGTCAAAGGGCAAGTGTGGAGCGCTGCGGGCCCCAACCGCCTCCGGCCTTGATGACGCTTGGCGATTGATTGGACGTGGGCGACTCCGTTTCCCCATGCTGCCTCGGCAACTGCTCCTATCTGACAAAAAGGGCTGCCGCCTGCCGCCAGGCTTTCATTGCTCCTTCTTCATCTTGCTCCAGATCCCCTTCTCCCCATAGCGGAAGAGCTCACCAGATCTGCCGATTTTCCACCAAGTCTCCTGCTTGATGGCCACCAAGAAGACCATGGCTTCTTCCTCGGTCGCCAGCTCTGCCTGGTACGAGCCAGGGCTGCTGGCACCCTGCATGACCGGGGAGAAGCTCCAGACAACGCTCCTCCTGATGGCGAGCGAAGACCATGCTCCGGGTCGCCACCGCTACACCAGAGCCCGCGGGCAGCAACTTCTTCCCCTTCTTCATGCACAACATCTTCTCGGGGCTGGTACCTCCATTATGCCCCTTCTTCTTTGCCGTCCTTCACCACTATGGTCTCCACGCGCTCCACATCCACGCCAACTCCATCCTCCTTCTGTCCCTTTTCGCCTTCTACTGTGAGACGTTCATGGGGGTGATGCCCTCCGTTACCCTGTTCCACCATTTCTTCTACCTTCGCAAGACCGACAACAATCCGGTCGGGTGCATCGGCTTTGTCGCGGCGCGGGGTGGCAACCCCATCTCCCATGCCGGGAAGAAGGTGGAGGATGCCGTGAAGAGGTGGGTCCTGATGGATGCAAAGAGATCCTAGAACTTCCTGGCGCTGCCGACCGCATTCCTCATCTCCGAGAAGTGGTGGTGTTCTGAAAAGATCACCGACCCTTCCCTGACGCCGTTCGTGAGGAAGATGGATAAGGAGCTGAAGAGCGCGAAGCTGACTGGGGCCATGCTCATCAGGAAATTCCTGAAGCAGTGCATTGCGCCACTTCAACATCGCCCCCGCCCCCTATGGAAGCTTGTTGGTGATGAAGACAAGATCCGCGTGCATCGAGACCCCCTTCCCGAGGAGGAATTGAACAAGGTGTTTCTCTACCTGACAGGGAAGGAACCGAGCGAGCCTCCGGAGGACTGGCTTCCGCTGTACTGCCGTGATGATGCAGAGGAGGTTGTCGCGGCCATGCATGTCTTCGACGAGCTTAGGTTCGTGTGGCTGGGGTCTTCCCTGCCGCCTACTTCCTTGGCGCACCTATCTTCCGATGGCCAATCCTTCGAGGCCACCGAGGATGAGGTTGTGGAAGAATCCTCTACCCCGTAGCAGAGGGAGCTCTTGCGCGACCTTCCTGATGATGATGATGATGATGAGCCCGCGATGGTGGAGGTGCCGCGCCCTCCAGGAGTCACCATGAGGTCTAGGGTGGCCTCCTCGAAGCAGCCCAAGCGAGCGGTCATGAAGAAAAGCAGGTCCGCGTTGATCAGTTCGGGCAGCAGCCCACCTTTGCTGACGCCGTCCCGGGCGGCGCCAACCGCAAGCTCTCCTTCCCCCAAGAGCTCGGCACCAGCTGCTCCACCCCAGCGTCCGCTGCTAAGCATGAAGACGTGCTATGCCTTCGTTGACCAGTAAGTTTCTCCCTTAATTTTGCTTGTTGGTTCTTGCAGTGGTACTAAGCGTCTTCTTCCATCATTAGGTAGCAGCCGTCGAAGAAGCAGAAGGAGGGTACGGAAATTGCCGTGGCCGCAAGTGATGGAGCAGCCTCCGCGGTCCTGGTGAAGAAGAATGCCGCAGCCCCCACAGCCCTAGGGGCAATGCCAGCTCCGGAGGACGTGGATGCCCGTCCCCAGGAGGTGCCGGTGCCCTCGGCAGGCCTGACTCCTTCGGCATCTAGCCTTGCCGCGGCTGCTGAGGACAATCAGCCTCTGGAGCCCCCGGTCCTTCCTGAGGCTGAGGTTTCTTCTGCCTTGGCGCCGAGGGCGTCTCCTCCCTTGCCCAGCGCGTGGCCGAGTCATGGTGTTCCTGCTCCCTCCGGGACCTTAGAAGAGGCAAGGGCGGCGCTGGACCTCCTCCAGGGTGAGCTTCAGGGCCCGGATTGTCGTTCGGTGCAAGGACGCCTGGGGCTGATCTCTGGTTGGCTCAAGGCTGATGCATCTGTCTGCGCGGCCTGGGGCTCTGCGGAGGAGGCCCAGAAGGCGCTTGGAGTGTCCGCCATGATGCGTGACCTAGCGCAGCAGGAGGCCACAAAAGCTGAAAAATGATGCCGCATGGAGGAGGCTGATCTGAAGGCTCTCCAGGACCAGCAGGCTACCCAGGCGAGCCAGCTCCAGGAGCCTGAAGAGAAGCTGCCATCTCCAGCCGAGACGCGAGGTGAAGAAGACGGCCTTAGAGCAGGCTGGAGAGTGCGACCGCCTGACGAAGCTGAAGGAGAAGGCAAAGGCAGCCCAAGTGGCCCTGACCGAGGCCAAGAAGGTGGCCTCCATGGAACGCGACACCCTCTCATCTCTCGAGGCACGCTTCCACAAGGCCCAGAAGGCGCTCTTTGGAGATGATTCCTCGGGAAAGGCGGTGGTGATGACCCCGAGGGAGAGCCCTGCTGCTCTGCTTCCTGAAGTCGTGGCCGTGCTCGAAGATGATGTCAATGGGTTTACATCCTTGGTGGAAAGAGAGGCGCACTCACTTTCTTCCTCGGCTCTCACGTGCGTCTTCAGCCATCTTTATCTCCGGGATGACAACTTCAACTTCTCCTTCTTCCTTACTCTGGTGGACGTCGAATCCCAGGATGCTGCTGTTGCCGCCATGAAGAGCTCTGTGGATGCCATGCTGAGCAAGTACCTGGTCGTTGGTCCTCTGACTGAAGCCGGTGGAACGGGCGACGCGCCTGGTGACGAGGCTCTGCTGGCAGGCAGCGGTGACGCCCAAGTCTGAGGATGTGGCCCGGAGATTCTGCTTTTGCTTGTTTATCAAGCATCATGCGACATGCCTCAGGGAGGCATTTAAAAACTATCTGTTTGGAACAATATGTCTTGTAATAGCTAGATTATGCACCATCAGCTTTTTCGTTTGCTTCGTTGTTCTACGTCGGCAGAGCCCAGCCCCGCGCATACCTCAGCCGTCATTGGGTGATGACCCACAAGTATAGGGGATATATCGTAGTCCTTTCGATAAGTAAGAGTGTCGAACCCAATGAGGAGCAGAAGGAAATGACGAGTGGTTTTCAGTAAGGTATTCTCTGCAAGCACTGAAATTGTAGGTAACAGATAGTTTTGTGATAAGACAATTTGTAACGGGTAATAAGCAATGAAAGTAAATAAAGTGCCGCAAGGTGGCCCAATCCTTTTTGTAGCAAAGGACAATCCTGGACAATTTCTTATAATGATAAAAGTGTTCCCGAGGACACATGGGAATTATCGTCAAGCTAGTTTTCATCACGCTCATATGATTCACGTTCGTTACTTTGATAATTTGATATGTGGGTGGACCGGTGCTTGGGTACTGCCCTTTCTTGGACAAGCATCCCACTTATGATTAACCCCTATTGCGAGCATCCGCAACTACAAAAGAAGTATTAAGGTAAACCTAACCATAGTAAGAAACTAGTGGATCCAAATCAGCCCCTTACGAAGCAATGCATAGACTAGGGTTTAAGCTTCTGTCATTCTAGCAACCCATCATCTACTTATTACTTCCCAATGCCTTCCTGTAGGCCCAAATAATTGTGAAGTGTCATGTAGTCGACGTTCACATAACACCACTAGAGGAGAGACAACATACATCTCATCAAAATATTGAACGAATACCAAATTCACATGACTACTAATAGCAAGACTTCACCATGTCCTCAGGAACAAATGTAACTACTCACAAAGCATATTCATGTTCATGATCAGAGGAGTATTAATATGCATTAAGGATCTGAACATATGATCTTCCACCAAATAAATCAATTAGCATCAACTACAAGGAGTAATCAACACTACTAGCAACCCACATGTACCAATTTGTGGTTTTGGATACAAGATTGGATACAAGGGATGAACTAGGGTTTGAGAGGAGCTGGTGCTGGTGAAGATGTTGATGGAGATTGACCCCTTCCCGATGAGAGGATCGTTGGTGATGACGATGGTGATGATTTCTCCCTCTCGGAGGGAAGTTTCCCCGGCAGAACAGCTCCGCCAGAGCCCTAGATTGGTTCCGCCTCGTGGCGGAGGAGTTTCGTCCCGTAAGCTTGCTTATGATTTTTTCCAGGGTAAGAGACTTCATATAGAAAAAGATGGGCACCGGAGGGCCACCAGGGGGCCCACGAGGCAGGGGGGCGCTCCCAGTAGGGGTGGGCGTGCCCCCCACCCTCGTGGCCAGGGTGTGGGCCCCCTCTGGTACTTTCTTTGCTCAATAATTCTTATGAATTCCAAAAGTGACTTTCGTGGAGTTTCAGGACTTTTGGAGCTGTGCAGAATAGGTTTCCAATATTTGCTCCTTTTCCAGTCCAGAATTCCAGCTGCGGGCATTCTCTCTCTTCATGATAAACCTTGTAAAATAAGAGAGAATATCCATAAGTATTGTGACATAACGTCTAATAATATCCCATAATGCAATAAATATTGATATAAAAGCATGATGCAAAATGGACGTATAACCTCCCCAAAGCTTAGACCTTGCTTGTCCTCAAGCGGAAGCCGATATCGAAAAATATGTCCACATGTTTAGAGATAGAGGTGTCGATAAAAATAAAATACGGACATGAGGGCATCATGATCATTCTTATAACAGCAACATATATATTTTGTCATATGATTTCTTTTGCTCAAGTAACAATCTATTCACAATGTCAAGTATGGTTCAAAAACTTCATTGAGAACTAACAAACTATAATCTTAGTCATTGAAGCAATTGCAATTTATCATAACATCGGAAAGAGTCAAGAATAGAGCTTTTCAGCAAGTCCACACACTCAACTATCATATAGTCTTCTACAATTGCTAACACTCACGCAATACTTATGGTTATGGAGTTTTAATCGGACACAGAGAAAGATAGGGGCTTACAGTGTTGCCTCCCAACGTATTCACCTTTGGGTGATGTCAACAATAATAGTTCATGCTAACTTACATCCAATTGGATATATATATATATCAGGATCTTTCCAACACGAGGTGCTTGCCAAAGGATAAAATGAAAAAGGGAAAGGTGAGGATCACCTTGACTCTTGCATAATGTAAAAGACATAAAGTAAAAGATAGGCCCTTCGCAGAGGGAAGCAGAGGTTGTCATGTGCTTTTAGGGTTGGATGCACAAAATCTTAATGCAAAAGAACATCACTTTATATTGCCACTTGTGATATGAACCTTTATTATGCAGTCTGTCGCTTTTATTACTTCCATATCACACGATCGTATACAGCTTATTTTCTCCGCACTAATAAGTCATACATATTTAGAGAGCAATTTTTATTGCTTGCAACATGACAACTTACTTGAAGGATCTTACTCAGTCCATAGGTAGGTATGGTGGACTCTCATGGCAAAACTGGGTTTAAGGATGTTTGGAAGCACAAGTAGTATCTCTACTTGGTGCAAGGAATTTGTCTAGCATGAGGGGGAAAGGCAAGCTCAACATGTTGGACGATCCATGACAATATACTTTAACTAAGATGTGAGAAAACATAATCCATTACGTTGTCTTCCTTGTGCAACATCAAGTCTTTAGCATGTCATACTTTAATGAGTGCTCACAATCATAAAAGATGTCCAAGATAGTATATTTATATGTGAAAACCTCTCTTTCTTTATTACTTCCTAGTAATTGCAACGATGACCGAAACTATGTTTGTCAACTCTGAACAACTTTTATTCCTCATACTCTTTATGTGTGAAGTCATTACTATCCATAAGATCAAGATGAACTCTTTTATTCTTTTTATTCTTTCTATTTTCTCAAGATCATAGCAAGATAGCAAAGCCCTTGACTCAACACTAATCTTTATTATATATAGCTCACGGACTCGATTACATAGGGAGATCACAAAGCAAAACTCAAAACTAATTCATACCAAAGCTTTATTCTACTAGATCGAGATATTACTTAAAGGGATCGAACTAAGAAAAACGGTAAAGATAGGAGTGTGATGGTGATACGATACCGGGGCACCTCCCCCAAGCTTGGCAGTTGCCAAGGGGAGTACCCATACCCATGTGATTATGTCCTCTGAGGTGGTGAAGAAGGAGTTGTTGATGATGTAGGCTTGTCGTCCATCTTCCAAGGAATAGGCTCACCATTATAGAAGGATGATCGAGTCTCTGAGATCCTCAAATCTATAGCCAAACTCATCCTCTTGAATCTATATTCATAGTCACAGTTTTGGTTTTGCAGGTCATAGATCTGGGCTTGAAGGTGCTCGATTTTCTCATGAAGCTTGAAGATGGTATCCCCAATGTTCTTGGCGTCTAGCTTGTGGTTGTTGGTGAATTCCGCGATCATCATCTAGTTGGTGTTGAGTCCACGCTCCACCATCCCTTGGCACTTGAAAACTTGTTGTCCCATAGCTTCGAGCTTTATCTTCATGCTTCCGGTACGCCTTGGTCCCTCCACATCGCGGGTGTGCAGCACCCCCTCATGCATCTCAATGGTTTGAGGGTGTTGCAACACCTCCGCGAGATAGGGGTTGATAACCCTCTCGAAAAACTTGTCCTTGGGAGCGCTTGGAGACGTCATGGTGCTCTAGATCTGTCAGAAAAACAGCTCGAAACAAAAACAGAAGATTTTTGCGTGATATGGTGGTCAAAACCTTCGGGAGATTATATAATGATTTTTTACCGACCAAAAGAAGTATCGTGCAAGAAAATGGAGTCCGGAGAGCACACGAGGTGCCCACGAGGCAGGGGGGCGCGCCTAGTAAGGGTGGGCGCGCCCTCCACCCTCGTGGAGGCCTCGTGGCCTTTCCGGACTACTTCTTATTTTCCTAAATTCTTAAATATTCCAAAACGGAGAAAAAATGCTATTAGAATTGTTTTGGAGTCGGTTTACTTACCGTACCACATACCTATTCCTTTTCGGAGTCTGAAACATTCTGGAAAGTGTCCCTTATGTATTCCTCCGGGGTTACGATTTCAATGATATTAGTTTCAACATTTATAGGATTACCTGAGATATAATGTTTGATTCTTTGACCGTTCACCACCCTCGGACTTGTGCCTTCGAAGTTGTTGATTTTTATGGCATTGGAATGATAGACCTCCTCGATAACGTAAGGACCTTCCCATTTAGAGAGAAGTTTTCCTGCAAAAAATCTTAAACGAGAGTTGAATAGCAACACATAATCACCTACGTTAAACTCACGCTTTTGTATTCTTTTGTCATGCCATCTTTTAACTTTTTCTTTAAATAGCTTGGCATTCTCATAGGCTTGGGTTCTCCATTCATCAAGTGAGATAATGTCAAATAACCTCTTCTCATCGGCAAGTTTGAAATCATAGTTGAGCTCTTTAATGGCCCAATATGCCTTATGTTCAAGTTCAAGAGGTAAGTGACATGCTTTTCCATAAACCATCTTATACGGAGACATACCCATGGGATTTTTACATGCAGTTCTATAGGCCCATAATGCATTATCAAGTTTCTTGGACCAATTCTTTCTAGATCTATTAACAATCTTTTGCAAAATTAATTTGAGCTCTCTATTTCTCAATTCTACTTGACCACTAGACTGTGGGTGATAAGGAGACACAATTCTATGATTAACATCATACTTAGCAAGCATTTTACGAAAAGCACCATGAATAAAATTTGAACCACCATCAGTGATTAAATATCTAGGGACTCCAAACCTCGGAAAAATAACTTCTCTAAGCATCTTAATAGAGGTGTTATGATCAACACTACTAGTTGGAATAGCTTCTACCCACTTAGTAACGTAATCAACATTAACTAAAATTTGTGTATATCCATTAGAGGCAGGAAAAGGTCCCATA
This sequence comes from Triticum aestivum, assembly GCF_018294505.1. NCBI lineage: Eukaryota > Viridiplantae > Streptophyta > Magnoliopsida > Poales > Poaceae > Triticum > Triticum aestivum. The sequence goes on along the minus strand of NC_057795.1, from coordinate 389,024,879 downwards.
TAATCAAAGCCTCAAACATCAAACGGTTCAATAACAAGAGAATAGTTCATAGGCATTTCTTGACGTCTACTAATATTACCAATTCTTTGACATTCATCACAAGACAAAACAAACGTACGGGCATCTTTGAAGAGAGTAGGCCAATAAAAACCGGATTGCAATATATCACGCCCAATATGCGACCCTATCCTAAAGGAACTCGAAGGTCCCACCAAGGATAGAAGCGCATATTGGAGACGCTTTTGCAAGGTGGATATCATTACATCATAATATTACATAATAGTTGGGGATACATACAAAAGGCATACAATGCCACATGAATACAACAACATCATACATAAGAGCAACATCTGACTATGGATGAAAGACAAACAGAAACTCAAACGACATCCGCCCTGCTAGCCCAGGATGCCGACCAGGAACCTATCCCCTGAACAAAGAAGAAGTAGAGGAAGAACTTCTAAACAAGCAAACATCGCTCTCACATCATGATCATCGCATTACCTGTACCTCACTACAAAAAAATACACTTCTGTGATGATACGTGTTTGTCATAGTAGGTCGCATTTTTTGTCATGCATGTACATCCATGACGATTTTATGATAGAATCAAGATAGTCATACCTGTGCTGTCATAGAAGTGTTCCATGACATTACCAAAATTATCATCACGGAAGTGTCCACTTCCATGACGATAAATTGCGCGTCACAGAAGTGCATTCTTCAAGGGTGACCGACACGTGGCATCCACCGTAACGGAACACCGTTAAGCTATCGGGTCCGGTTTTGGATCTGAGAACCCGTTAACAGCCCGGACCAATGGGGATTTTCCACGTGTAAAATCATCATTGGCCGCAGGAAACACGTGTTGCCTCACCGTTGGGACAGCTGTCATCCACTCATTGGACAGGAGGCGCCTATGATAGGTCGACATGTGGCACGGCCCAACAGTGGCCCATTCCGGTGAAAAAGGCCGGCCCAGTAAAAATTAGTAGGCCGCCCCATATATGGCCTACTCATGTCAGGTCCATTTAAGCCCACAACCTGTTAAAGATTTGATACCATTGCAGCCCATCGCTAGTTCGAGCCCGTTAACAGCCGCTATATATTTGGGCTCAATATCGGCCCGATGAGATTTCGGCCTGTTAACGGCCCAATCAATGGATGGGCCAATTTTCAGGATGTACATCCTTCAGCCTTTTAGCGACCCATTTAAATGTTGGGATAATTTTCGTCCCGGTGTGTCTTTCAGCCTGTTGACGACCCATAAATCTGATGGGGCATTTGTAGTCGGACCTGAGTTTCGGCCTTTTAGCGGCCCATTTAAGTGTTGGGCCAATTTACGGCCCGGTGTCACTTTCAGCTTGTTGACGGCCCATAAACCAGTTGGGCCATTTGTAGTCGGACCTGAGTTTTGGACTTTTAGTGACCCATTTAAGTGCTGGGCCAATTCCCGGCCCTGTGTGCCTTTCGGCCTATTAACGGACCATAAATGAGTTGGGCCATTTGTAGTCGGACCTTAGTTTTGGCCTTTTAACGACCCATGCTCTTCATGGTCCAATACCAGCCCGGTTTCTCTTTCGGCCTGCTAAAGGCCCACAACACAGTTGGGCCATTTACAATACGACCTGACTTTCGGCCTCTTATCGGCCCATTCTCTTCATGGTTCAATACAAGCCCGCTGTCTCTTTCGGCCTGCTAAAGGCCTACAGTATAGTTGGGCCATATGTAGCCCAAACTTAGTAACGGCCTACTAACGACCCGTGAAATAAATTGGGCCCAGCTATTGCCCGCTTCGATGTCGGCCTGTTAACGACCCGGGAGGTAAGAGGGCCGACCATTAACTTTCGGCCTAGTAATGGCCCATTAACTTAATGGGCCCACTAAAGTTCGTACATGTCTTTAGGCTAAATTAGATAATTTGAGCCCATTACGACGAGCAATTATGCACAGGACCAAAACCGATCAAGCAAAGGTACGACATACAGGGAATGACGTTGCACATCCAGCATATATTACATGAAATTACATCCACTGGGCAATCAAAGTTTGATGCCAATGCAAATAAATGAGCAGAACCTAACCATCTACAACATCACAACTGCAACCTCAACACAGATGACGCCCATAAGCATGTGGGCAAGTTCTTGCTGCTTTGCTACATTGTCTCTGAAAACATTGATCAGTTGTTGTGTCGCACGACTCTGCACCTCTGATTCATCCACCATTTCCATCATTGCTTCAGCCATTAATTGGTTCACAAACATACATTTATTCCGTTGCATTCGAGACAGAGGATACTGAACAGATTCAGATGCGATTTTGGCAGGCTTGTATTATTGATAGTGGAGAGTGTCTCGACCACTGCATCATAACATAAATTAGGACGGGAACCAAACAGATTAATCATGAATTATTGCCGTATTACCTGGCCTAGATTTACTGGAAAGAAACAATGGGGTTGCCTTGCTGTTTTCAGAGTTTGTCTTCTTATCTTCAGCAGCCTGCACAAAATTAACACACTAGCATTGCTATCATTGGCCAAGTGAGATAATAGGAAAGCAACATTGACACAACGAATGTTTGGGCAACTATCCTACACCAAATTAACACAATATGGCACAACTATCATCAGCCAGGTAAGGTAATACGAAAGCAACATTGACACAATGAATGAATGGGCAACCAGAGAAGCACTACAATTCAGTAATGTGCGTGATATGAGATAGTACACTCATGCAGCTCAGTATGCAAAACTACCAGGCAGTTTTCCTTACAAAAATCAACATTGGCACCTTTAACATTTTGCTACAACTAATTTTAGATCAGATAAAGGTTAGATTCACGCCGATTAACAAAATACATGCTGATGTAAAAATATAGTGATATACAACAGATACTTACATCAGCATTGGAGCATAGAGAATTCCCGAAAGATATTTTCCACGAATACGATCCCAATGGAGGAAGTCTTCTATCATTTAACCTTATTTTCTAAAAGAGAGATGGGTAAGAAACATGTAGAAAATATGATCAGAATGCTATAAAATTTCATGATGCGAGGATACGCACATGCTTCTTAGAATGGAGTTGACATTCTTTTGCTGGACTAGAGCAGACTAGTTCTTTGGCCACTGGAATCTGCTTATTATCAGTGGGAGTTGGGCTTCTCTGTGCTGGAGCAGTATCTATGAAAAATGGAGTTGGTTTATTATCTCCTGGCGTTTGGATCTTTTGCAAAGACCTGGTTTGTAACCCTTCAAATTCTAACATAGTCGTCTTCCCCTTGCATGCCTTATATAGAAGAATGGTGATTCAGTTATATAAATGCTACAACAGAGATGGAATAGGTACCGAAGAATAGAAAGGCATGACATATTGACATGTATTCCCTTCATTCGGAAATAAATGGATGGGTCTAGGCATATTTCAGTTCTAGATACATCCAGTTTTATCCATTTCTGCGACATGTAATCCGGACGGAGGGAGTATGATGTAAGTGTTGGAAATATGCCCTAGAGGCAATAATAAAAGCATTATTATTATATTTCCTTGTTCATGATAATTGTCTTTATTCATGCTATAATTGTGTTATCCGGAAATCGTAATACATGTGTGAATAACAGACATCAACATGTCCCTAGTGAGCCTCTAGTTGACTAGCTCGTTGATCAACAGATAGTCATGGTTTCCTGACTATGGACACTGGATGTCATTGATAACGAGATCACATCATTAGGAGAATGATGTGATGGACAAGACCCAATCCTAAACATAGCACAAGATCATATAGTTCGTTTGCTAGAGTTTTCCAATGTCAAGTATCTTTTCCTTAGACCATGAGATCGTGTAACTCCCGGATACCGTAGGAGTGCTTTGGGTATGCCAAACGTCACAACGTAACTGGGTGACTATAAAGGTAGACTACAGGTATCTCCGAAAGTGTCTGTTGGGTGACATGGATCAAGACTGGGATTTGTCACTCCGTATGACGGAGAGGTATCACTGGGCCCACTCGGTAATGCATCATCATAATGAGCTCAGAGTGACCAAGTGTCTGGTCACAGGATCATGCATTACGGTACGAGTAAAGTGACTTGCCGGTAACGAGATTGAACAAGGTATTGGGATACCGACGATCGAATCTCGGGCAAGTAACATATCGATAGACAAAGGGAATAGCGTACGGGGTTGATAGAATCCTCGACATCGTGGTTCATCCGATGAGATCATCGTGGAGCATGTGGGAGCCAACATGGGTATCCAGATCCCGTTGTTGGTTATTGACCGGAGAGTCGTCTCGGTCATGTCTGCTTGTCTCCCGAACCCGTAGGGTCTACACACTTAAGGTTCAGTTACGCTAGGGTTGTAGGGATATGTATATGCAGTAACCCGAATGTTGTTCGGAGTCCCGGATGAGATCCCGGACGTCACGAGGAGTTCCGGAATGGTCCGGAGGTAAATATTTATATATGGGAAGTCCTGTTTCGGGCATCGGGACAAGTTTCGGGGTTATCGGTATTGTACCGGGACCACCGGAAGGGTCCCGGGGGTCCACCGGGTGGGTCCACCTGTCCCGGGGGGGCCACATGGGCTGTAGGGGGTGCGCCTTGGCCTAATGGGCCAAGGGCACCAGCCCCACATAGGCCCATGCGCCTAGGGTTTGAGGGGGAAAGAGTCCTAGGAGGGAAGGCACCTCCTAGGTGCCTTGGGGGGGGGGAGGGAAACCCCCCTTGGCCGCCGCACCCCCTAGGAGATTGGATCTCCTAGGGCCGGCCACCCCTCCTTGGCACCCCTATATATAGTGGGGGAGAGGAGGGACTTCATACCTGAACGCCTTGGCCTTTGGTTGCCTCCTTCTCCCTCCCCAACACCTCCTCCACCTCCATAGTGCTTAGCGAAGCTCTGCCGGAGTACTGCAGCTCCATCAACACCACGCCGTCGTGCTGCTGCTGGTGCCATCTCCCTCAACCTCTCCTCCCTTCCTTGCTGGATCAAGAAGGAGGAGACGTGGCTGTTCCGTACGTGTGTTGAACGCGGAGGTGCCGTCCGTTCGGCGCTGGTCATCGGTGATTTGGATCACGTCGAGTACGACTACATCATCACCGTTCTTTTGAACGCTTCCGCTCACGATCTACAAAGGTATGTAGATGCATCTAATCACTCGTTGCTAGATGAACTCCTAGATGATCTTGGTGAAACGAGTAGGAAAATTTTTGTTTTCTGCAATGTTCCCCAATAGTAAGAGCTAGGGATACGACAGGACAACACAGTAAAAAAACACTGAAAAACCCACTGCAGAACCAAAGTATTCAAACCCACTGACATGAGATAGTACACTCATGCAGCTCAGGATGCAAAACTACCAGGCAGTTTTCCTTACAAAAATCAACATTGTGGCCTTTAATCATACATTTTGCTACAACTAAATTTAGATCAGATAAAGGTTGGATTCACGCCGATTAAAAAATACATGCTGATGCAAAAATATAGTGATATACAACAGGTACTTACATCTACATTGGAGCACAGACAATTCCTGCAAGAATCTTTCCTCATAAACGATACCATTGCAGAAATTCTTCTATATGTTAAGCTTATTTTCTAAAAGAGAGATGTGTAAGAAACATGTAGAAAATATGATCAACATGCTATAAAATTTCATGATGCAAGGATACGCACACTCTTCTTAGAATGGAGTTGACATATTTTTGCTGGACTGGAGCGGACTAGTTCTTTGGCCACTGGAATCTGCTTATTATCAGTAGGAGTTGGGTTTCTCTGTGCTAGAGCAGTATCTATAAAAATTGGAGTTGGTTTATTATCTCCTAGCGCTTGGATCTTTTGCAGAGGCCTTGTTTGTAACCCTTCAGATTCTAACATAGTCGTCTTCCCCTTGCATGCCTTGTATAGAAGAATGGTGCTTTAATTATAAAAGATGCGACAACACAGAGATGGAATAGGTACTGAAGAATAGAAAGGCATGACATATTGACATGTATTCCCATCATCGGGAAAAAATGGATGGGTCTAGGTGTATTTCAGTTCTAGATACATCCTTTTTTATCCATTTCGGCAACATGTAATCCGGACGGAGGGAGTATGGTGTAAGAGCTAGGGATACGGCAGGACAACACTGCAAAAAAAACACTAGTTGAATGTAAAACTGTATGCTAGCGAAATACGTACAGAAATAACTAAGGCAACATACACGTGCATGATTGGGAAACTAAGATGGCATTTCAACAGAGCACTAGAATAACACTTCAATGTAAAAAAACATGGTATGGTAGACAGATGAAGTACATACTGATGAATAACAATGCATAAGATATTCAAAAGCATGATGTCCAAATTAAGCAGATGGCATTGCGATAGAGTAGAATGACAGTACTTGAATTTGAAAACATGTTATCATGAATGGAATAGGTACTGAAAAACAAGAAGGCATGACATATTTACATGCATGATCATCATGCTAAGCACATGGCATTGCAATAGAGTAGATACACTCCGGGACATTGTATTCATGCTGTACCCATATCACAGGCCAAGTTAGAGCAAGGACCTTGTGGGGTGAAGAGGATTCATCATCTTTCTGCAAGTCTTCTGAAGAACTGTCTTTACATGTTCCATCATATTGGGTATCATTGACATCAAGTTTATTGACCTTTACATTGCTCCGTGAGGTTCTTGTGGATATATTAGTGTGTGCAATTATATCTGACATGCATGGAAGACAACTAGTAGTTAGATTTATGTAATGAGTGCCTGTAGGAGACGACATAAATAGTAGGACTGTGGTTAACTAGCAGCAACAGGTCTCATAAACTAAAGGGAGAACACAGATGAAAGCTACAGAATATGTATTGTTTGTACTCGAGATTAACTAGATGGCACACAAAAGTATTAAAGAACAACATAGGTAATACTAGAAGTGGTATAATACTATAATCACCAGCCTGTGGGATAGCATTGGCTGATGGATGATAACTATGGAACATCGTTACCTAAAGAACAAGTATCTTAGCTGAACTATGGAACAACGTTAGCTCTTGAACAAGACCCGTAAGAGATCAACATGAATATACAGTGAAATGTGATGATCTATTTTCCATGCTTACATGAATAACAAAGCCATAAATGTTGCACACAAGTAAGATGAGGGTACAACCTATCTGGCTGCCATACATAGGAGTGAGCATCATGTGCTGACTTGTCGATGGCCCTGCAGTTGTTGTGGCTGTCCATGTCGGGCACGCGCATTCGATGCACGGAACTATTGAGTGGGGACTATAGCTCCCTTCTGTTGTATGCTTCCCTTGTTGCAGCAGCTGCGGTGAGTCGGAAGACGGTGTGTCTGAAGATGCAGATAACGCATAATGTTAAGAACGACATATCTCTTTGAACTGAAGAAATACACTAAGAGATCAATAGCAAGGTATGAGAGTGGTCACACGTCTGTTGACTGAAGACTAAATTGGGGTCACATGATTTTATTTTATTTTCATATTCTCCAATCTACGCCGGATGGCTTGATGGCCGTCTTGTGCCTCCCGGCTTACATTGTTCAGAATCTTCCCCGAAGAGCCAGCGACCAATAGCAGAGCAGCCTGCCTCCACCGTCCGTGGCCCCGGCCAAAATCCCGCTCCCCGCCCCACCGCACTGCCGTGGTTGCGCCGCCCCCGGGCCAATCCACAAAGACTCCCTGTCATCTAGATCCGGCGGTGGCAGTACCTTCAACCCACGCAACTCTAAAAGATAGCCATCTAAGCGCTGCTTCTGTGGGGAACTTGCGGCTCCGCACCCTTATGTTAGACACCAGCCAACCGGCAGCCTAGGAGCTCCGCCGCCTCGAGGGGTGGTGCTTCCCGTTGGGAATCGATTGGCCTAGAATAAAAATTCAGACAACTGACGCCTAAATAAAGTGATTTGAGATGAGGGTGCGACCTATCTAGCGGCATGGTGAAGTAGGCAGGTCCAGCTGCCTAGTCGGTGAGGCCGGCGTGGTTGCGGTGGCGACCGGCGGCAGGGAAGCAACGATGTTTTTTTAGGATGAACGACAGTGGGAGAGGCTCCCACTGACTTTGGTATTACTCACAGGGAAACAATTACATATGTGTTACAATGGGTTTTGAGCCCCCCGGCCATATAAGCTAGCAGCAACAACCCTAGCGCCCCAAGTTTACAATGTATTCAGACAAAAAAGGATGAAGTTCCTCTTTACAGTTATGGGTCACCAGCTCCAAGAGATGTTTGAACCTAGCCAGCCATGCCTCGAAGGAGTGCTAAATCCCTCCAAAGTGTTGGTTGTTTCTCTCCATCCACAGACTCCAAGCAGCCAGCAAAAATATGTCCATGAAGAGGGGCTGCCGCCATCCATCTCTACCCCATGCAACAAAGCTAATCCATTGCCCCCCCCGGCCACGAGATCCCAACCTTATTCCAGCATTGTTGACTAAAAGGACACGTGAAGAATAAGTGTTCCACAGTTTCCTCGGGAGGGTTTTGGCAGAACGTGCAAGCATAGTTGTCCCCAGCGACGGCAAAGTGTCTACGTTTTAGCATGTTTCTGGTATTTAGATGATCAACAAGAAGCAGCCACCCGAACAGTTTGAACTTGATCGGGCTTTTGGCCTTCCAAAGCCAACCAAACGCATCATCCGCCACAATCTGCTTATAACAGTGGTTATAATATTTCTTAGACGAGAATCGCCCGAGCGTGCATACCCAAGTATCATCATAGTTATCAGCCACCCCAACATGCATCGACCCCTGCTAGATTTCTCTGATCTCCTCCCTGGCCTGGACCGAAAGGGGCAAGCTGAAGATCATGGCTGAGTCAGTTGCCGTGAGTACCTTAGCAATGGAGTCATCCTCATTCAAGCAAAAAGAGTAGGCCCGTGGATACATGTCCATCAGCGTAGAGTCACTGCCATCAAACCAAACTCTTTCCAAAACAGAGAGCTAGAGCCATCTCCCGGGATGACTTTTGTGATCCCCCGAAAGATTCCACTTAACTGCATCACATCCTTCCACCAGAAAGAGCCCACCATATCAGTTGCATGTGGTATTTTGTTTCTGTAGTATGCATCCCAAACCAGCTCAACCTAGGGTACATCATCACGATTGTAGAATTTGAACATGTACTTTAGAAGGAGTGCAACATTTTGTATTTTTATATCAATAACACCAAGGCCACCACAACGTTTTGGTCGACAGACAAGCTCCCAGGTAGCAAGGGAGTTGTTTTTGACCCCATCGTCAGAGTTTTTTGCCCAGAGGCAATATCTGCGCAGCTTGTCCAGATGCTCGATCACTTTGGGATGCAGTTTGATTGTACACATTGCATAAATCAACATTGAAGTCACTACCGAATTGACCAAAGTCAGCTTGGCCCCGAATGACATCAGTGACAGGGCAGTGGAAGTTTTCCTCTCAATCGAGTGCACCAACGGCATGAGATCAGGAATACTTGGCCTCGTCATCCCAATGGGGAGGCCAAGGTAGGTGAACGACAGTGAGCCAACAGAGCAACCAAACACCCCAGCTAACTCAGAAGCACGTTGGTGATCAATGTTAATGGGTATAAGAATTGGTTTATGAAAATTGATCTTCAGCCCAACCGAAGCAGCATAATCCTCCAAAATTGATTTCATGCGGCCAGCCTGTCGAGGACAAGTGTGCATCACCAAAATCATGACATCCGTGTATTGGACAACAGGAAAATCACCCGCACTGTCACGAGGGAGAGGAAGCTCAACAAGTCCACGGGCAAAGGCATCATTAATGGCAGCTTGAAGAAGGTCGGCTGCAAGGACAAAAATCAGCGGCGAAAGAGGGTCACCTTGTCACACTCTACATTTGCATTTAAATTTCCGACCAGGAACTCCATTAAGGATAACAGAGGAAACACCCGAGCCAAATATAGTTTCCATCCATGTGTTTCATGATCTCCAACATGGGTGTTTTCGGAGAAGAGATCTTGGGGATCAAAGTGATACAGCCCTCGCTAATGCTAGTGATATCTAACCCACCCGCATGAAAAGCATGACACAACTCATAAAAATCTGACTTGATAATCTGTGAGCAACTTTTAAGAAAACAACCATTAAATCCATCCAGGCCCAGAGCTATGTCATTTGGCATTTCCTTAATTACAGCATCGATCTCTTCATTAGAGAAGGGTGATGACAGTTGATCCAGCCCTTCAATCCAACGGATGATCCTAGAAAGATCAAACCGCATGCTAGTGGGTTTTGAAGAACTGAGGCTATCCTTATAAGTTTTGAAAAGGACCCCGTCCTTGCCAACATGGTCATGGATTTCCACACCATCATTTCTAAGCACGGCAATAGCATTATGTCTATATCTCTTCGTGGCTAGAGATTGGAAGAGGTTGGTGTTCTCATCAGCAAATCAGAAGTACCTGAATGTACATCTTTTCCTCCAATATTCATTTGGATATTTGAGAAGTGTCTGCAAACGAGATTTCAGAATCCTCCTAAAATTTGACTCCTGGACGTACAAAGGTCGTTTGTCCTCGAGATTGTCCATCATAATCAAAGTGTCATTATTGTTCTGGATCATAATTTTAAGCTTTGAGAAACCCCTGCTCCATCTCTTAAGATCATATCTTAGGATTTTTAGTTTTTTACAAATGCGGGCGGCCGCGTTCGGGGCATGGCATGTTTTGGACCAAGAGGCTGCGACAACATCAGCAAATCCTTCATGATTAACCCAAAAATTCTCAAAGCGGAAAATCTTGGACCTGGGGATGTTAGATTCTATTGCAACCACACACGGGATATGATTAGACACAGGCTTCCCCAGTGGCAAGACCATCGTGTTGGGGAAGGAGGTAGTCCAACAAGAGGACGAGAAGAACCAATCAAGTTGTTCAAGCAGGGGATCATCCTGCATATTGCTCCAAGTATATGCTCCACCCTTCACGGGTAACTCCATCAGGGACTATGCCCGAATAATTTCATTAAATAATAGCATGTCCGTAGCATCACCCGCAGGTTTGTTTCTATTATTCATGGATCGAATAAAGTTAAAGTCACCTAGAATCATCCAGTTCTCATTGTCAGGGATATTCAGGTCGAAAAGCCAGTTAGTAAAGTCCACTCTACGCTTACCGGAGCAGGGGCCATATACATTGATCAGTTTCCAAGAGTCATTAGATTGAGTAGCAACAAAAGAAACCCCCATAGCAAAAGAGTCCACATACCAAGGCATGCCCACAAACACAGAACTATTCCAGATTATAATGATACCACCGGAGGCACCCACTGATGGTGCAAATACAAACTTATCGAAACGCTTGGGGCAGAAAGTTTTAATAAATGCAAGATCAAAAGATTCACGCTTAGTTTCCTAGATACATAGCACAAAACATCCGCTAGTATCAATCGCGTTCCTAAGAGACAAAAGTTTAGCATCAGAGTTGATGCCTCTGCTATTCCACGACAGCACATTCCATGATTTATTCATGATCGGGGTAGAGTTCAGTCATCTGCTTCAGCAGACGAGCGCTGGACATCCAGCAGCTTCTCGGGGGATAGAACATCCTGAGCAAGCCTGCAACGGCTCCCCATCTGTTGAAGATCTTCAATCGAAGTTGGAGGAGGGCAAGCAACAGTCACAACCTACACGGGAGCAGCAGCCAAAGAAACAACTGTGACAAAAGAAGTCTCGAGTGGTTTCACCCGTGACTTTGAACGTTTAGTGTCAGAAACATGACTGATCTTGAAACCATCATATTTATTAGATCTAGTACTTCTTCTGACAGTGGTTGTGTCCAGCGGCACTAGCACATTGCGGGGCTGTGGAGCATTAAACAAACAAGAAGAGGCAATCACCTGGAGAGCATTATGCGGGTCTGACAGGGGCACCGACTGAAACTCAACATCTTTAGAGACAAGCTGCGTGATCGCCTTGAGACCAGGAGAACGAGCAGCCATTTCCCAATCAGCATCTACCAGTTCAGTCCCGGGCTCAGCAAACTCCTGTAACAGAGACGAGGGAACAATGGCAGCTCCCAACTGGAAGGTTGGACTGAAGATCACAGATTGAACATCAAAATCAGGGGCCATGTTTTCAATCCAGGCAGCAGCAACAACATTCAGATGGTTCTTAATGAACTTGAATGGGTTGAGGGGCAACATAATAGGCACAGGTTGGTGATAGGTTATAGCCGGCGTATATATGCGCTTGAGCATCCTCCCAATCCAAAGCAGCAGGTCATGATCAACATCAACCAGAAAATTAACTGGGTTCCCTCCTGCTCTAACAAACGCCAGTCTAGCAGCCAGATTTCCATGAACAAAGCCATCAGCCAGTGCTTCAACCGCCTGAAACTCTGAGTCAGGAGACCAAATATCAGACAATTTGTCTTACATATTATGCTCCGGGTCCACACCATCCATCAGGGACGGCCCATCATACTGTAAGAATGTTCTGAAACTGAATCCTGTGTATGGCGGAGGGATCACAGGCCACACGCCCCAACTGTTTCCCTGAATATGTTCCTGAGCAGGTTCCGGGGCATGCCATGCTTCTTCATTCAAAGCAGCTTGAGCAGCCATCTCATCGATTCGTGCCTGCTGCATGAGGGTGTAGTATGGAATCTCATAGGGGTGGGTTGATGCATTCAGGAGCGGAGGAACATCCTCATTGCCAACTAAGTTAGGGATAGTGTTTCTGCAATTCAGAACGTATACAGGCACAGACCAAGAACGAGCAAGACCTGGCAGCAGACCGACCCTAGTAACCAATAGACTGTGTGGCACCTCAGCAACATCTTTGATATGACATTTAACAAGAACTCTAGCTTTGTTGTGGCCTGGGCGTGGCCAGACAAGAAGCTTTCCGAAGTTTGAGACAACTTTATGGATATAATGTTCAGTCCAATAGTCCATTGGAAAAGCAAGAAACATGACCCAGACTTCATATTCAAAAGCAGGCATTGCGACGGTCGACGGCTACGGGGAAGCAGCGCCAGGACTCTGGACGGATCCGAAGATGGAGCCGCTCCTGCGCCGTGAACAACGGCAGGGGTGAATCAGCTTTGGTATGGTTCACGCAGCCGTCGTCGAGGCAGCACCAGCAGCATAGAGTAAGAGGTACACGGCCCAGTGCACAACGGCAAATGGACAACGTCTCCGGCATTAGGGAGGAGGGCGGCTGTGTAATTGGTGCGGTGGGGGGCGCCATGGAGGTGGGGCTGAGGTTTCGCGGCTCGGGAGAAGGGAGCTTCCCGGGGAGAAGGTGATTTGGTGCCCACAAGGTATGAATGGGGGGGGGGAGGCAATTGGGAGGGGAGTGGAACCATGTCTTACAGACGCATTTGTCTGAAATGTGAGGGGGAGTTATAGTTCTACCCTTGCCTTTAGGCTTCTCGGCTTGGGTCTGTGTACTGAGGGTCTGGGATAATAGAGTAACTTTGCTTCTCCCCAAATAGTGGGCGGGAGCGATTTCGGGCGAGGAGGGCGTGTTTTGAACTATAGTGGGCGCGAGCGATTTCGGGCGAGGAGAGCGTGTTTTGAAATAGTGGGCGCGAGCTATTTCGGGCAAGGAGAGCGTGTTTTGCCGACCATGGTTTATGAATTATTCGGCACATGTCATTTCGGCCGAGGAGAAGGTGCGCTTGGATGAAGTTACGAACCTACCCTCGATGTACAATGGGCCAATTGATGCGTGTCCCACATAGGACGGTAATTTCGCGTCTCCCATTTATTTGCTTGGGCGAATTCCACCGAGCAGAGAGGATGTTTAACGGTTCGTTCAAATTTTGGGAGAACGAGCATCCACGTCTACCTTACCAAGTCGATTCAAATCAAATTTTGAAATATTAGCTTGCCACTTCTTTTTTAGATGGAGAGATGATGCTCGGGAGTAATGTGTTTTTACACGCTCATTGCTAGCAATTTACTATATGACAAATAGTTGACCCACTCAAAAACGCGAATCAAACCCAAAATGAAATATCTCGATTCAATGAAATAGCTCGTTCACTAGGTCAAAATAGTGAACTAAATCCAAAATTTAACACGTTAATCGAGTAGCATGTTATACAGTATTATAGTACTCCATGAACATGTTGAAAGTCAAATTAATGAACTTGTTTGATATACGCATATATCCGTTCATGTGTGGATTGCAGACAACATGTTCTCCAATTTAACTATTTGAATGCAAGTTTATATCAAAACATGGTTTATATCAGTCGTTGATGCATAAAACGCGACCTACCCCTCTCCTGGACTCCTGTTCTCTCTCTCTCTCGTCGACAATCTTCAATTCTGTCGCACGCATCCGACACAAAAACCTTGTTGGTCCCTCTCCCTTTCTCTCCATCTCTCTCTCTCTCTCTCTCTCTCTCTTTGTGTGTGTGTGTGTGGGGGGGTCTTTCTAGTTCACATGCATATATACACCATCTATAGGTCTCTCTCGCACACTATGTATGATACTTTAGCTAGTCCAAGCTAGATATCTTGGGTGCACTCATCGTACGCACACAAATTCATTGGCTCTTTGTCCATAACTCTCTCACGCACCACTCTGTCGTCTCAGAGCTCTCCCCCCTCTCTCAAACTCTCCATCCACCTGGGTCACACATACACATGCATATCTCACTCGCACTCGATAGGCCCATCTAGAACTCTATCTCTCTCACTCGTTCTCTCTCCATCTCACATGCACACACACACAATCTCATGCCTAGCTAGCCAAGTATGATGGTCTCTCACTCAATTGTAGGCACACGCAGTCCCCCCTATATGTATATGACTAGCTAATCTTAGTCTCCATCACAAACATGTGCATGGTCTATCTCGATTTCTCTCGGGGCATCTTTCTCTCGCGCACGCACCTCCCTCGATCTCCCACCCATATAGTATTCTCACGATCTCGAGGGGATCTCTCTATCACAAACACACCCTCTCTCCCTCCCCATGCGTCCATGCCATCCATGTGTCCCTCTCGACCTTTGTTCCTTGTTGGCCAGACCTCTATTGGACATGTGCTACATGGGTGT
Organism: Triticum aestivum; assembly: GCF_018294505.1. NCBI lineage: Eukaryota > Viridiplantae > Streptophyta > Magnoliopsida > Poales > Poaceae > Triticum > Triticum aestivum. The sequence continues at coordinate 389,009,838 of NC_057795.1, read as the reverse complement.
CTTGCTCCGTTGCATACAATCACACACTAGCTATCTTCGTGTATCTCCTCGCCTCGCTTTTCCATCTCGGAGATGCGTGCGTGATATGTTCGCATAAGAAACGGAAAAACACACACTCTCTCTAATTTATTGTTTGTTGTCACTTTATCTTTCACACACATACTCTTTTTGCACACTTTCTCAGTCTCCTTCACACACACTTGATCTGTCTGGACTTAGGCACTCTCCTCGGTCCATAACATATAGATTTATTGAAAAGTCAAACATCACAAAGTTTGACCATGTACGTGGAGAAAAACAATTACATCTAGTACGACAAACATATACCATTAGATTCACCACGAGATGTAGTTTTGTATGATGTATCTTTGGTATTGTAGATATAAATAACATTTGCGTAAACCTGATCAAAGTTCCCAAAGTTTGACTTCTAAAAAATTTACATGCACTGCATTATCGAGCGGATGGAATATCTCTTTCCCCCTCTCAGGTATCTAACACACCACTCAGCCTTATAAGGGCTCCTCAATCTCTCTCAAACTTTATTGGTCAGTTTGGTTCGTGACCTGACCCTCATGCCTTGATGGCCAGTACTGCCTGGTGTGGACGTGAGATGTAAAATATTTCTGCCTGTCCAGGCTTGTGTGGTGCTGAAGCGTTTGGTTCATGCCTGGGCCAGGCAAAGCATCAATGTCCCATCAATCAATCCATGCAGCAATTATTTAATGCTAATATCCATCCATGTTGCTGTTAGCTGCTATCTCTTGAGCACTGCGTTGGATTTCCCTGAAGAGGAGAGGATGATGCAGTAAAGTAGCATAAGTATTTCCCTTAGTTTTTGAGAACCAAGGTATCAATCCAGTAGGAGACCACGCACAAGTCCCTCGTACCTACACAAAATGATAGCAACTCGCAACCAACACTTAGGGGTTGTTAATCCCTTCCCGATCACTTACGAGAGTGAGATCTGATAGAGATAATATTTTTGGTATTTTTGATAGATAGATGCAAAGTAAAAAGTAAAGGCAAAGTAAAACAAAGCAAGTGAATAAAGTGATATAGATTGATATGATGAGAATAGACCCGGGGCCATAGGTTTCACTAGTGGCTTCTCTCAAGAGCATAAGTATTCTACGGTGGGTGAACAAATTACTGTTGAGCAATTGACAGAATTGAGCATAGTTATGAGTATATCTAGGAGATGATCATGTATATAGGCATCACGTACAAAACAAGTAGATCGAAACAATTCTGCATCTACTACTATTACTCCACTCATCGGCCGCTATCCAGCATGCATCTAGAGTATTAAGTAAAAACAGAGTAACGCTGTAAGCAAGATGACATGATGTAGAGGGATAAATTCATGCAATATGATAAAAACCCCATCTTGTTGTCCTCGATGGCAACAATACAATACGTGCCTGGCAACTCTTTCTATCACTGAGTAAGGACACCGCAAGATTGAACCCAAAGCTAAGCACTTCTCCCATTGCAAGAACTACCAATCTAGTCGGTCAAACCAAAAAGATAATTCGAAGAGACTTGCAAAGATAAATCAATCATACATAAAAGAATTCAGAAAAGAATCAAATATTTTCCGTAGATAATACTGGATCATAAACCCACAATTCATCGGTCTCAACAAACACACCGCAAAAAGAAGATTACATCGAATAGATCTCCACGAGAGAGGGGGAGAACATTGTATTGAGATTGAAAAGAAAGAAGAAGCCATCTAGCTACTAGCTATGGACCCGAAGGTCTGAAGTAAACTACTAACACTTCATTGGAGGGGCTATGGTGATGATGTAGAAGCCCTCCGTGGTGGATGCCCTCTCCGGCGGAGCTCCGAAACAGGCCCCAAGATGGGATCTCGCGGATACAGAAAGTTGCGGCGGTGGAATTAGGTTTTTGGCTCCTGTTTTGATCGTTCGGGGATACGTAGGTATATATAGGAGGAAGGAGTACATCGGTGGAGCTCCGAGGGGCCCACGAGGTAGGGGGCGCGCCCTCCACCCTCGTGACCTCCTCGGAAACTTCTTGGAGTAGGGTCCAAGTCTCCTGGATCACGTTCGGTTGGAAAATCACGACCCCAAAGGTTTCATTCCGTTTGGACTCCATTTGATATTTTGTTTCTTCGAAATACTGAAAAAGGCAAAAAACAACAATTCTAGGCTGGGCCTCCGGTTAATAGGTTAGTCCCAAAGTAATATAAAAGTGTAAAATAAAGCCCAATATAGTCCAAAACAGTAGAAAAAGTAGCATGGAGTAATCAAAAATTATAGATACGTTGGAGACATATCAAGCATCCCCAAGCTTAATTCCTGCTCGTCCTCGAGTAGGTAAATGATAAAAAAGAATTTTTGATGCGGAGTGATACTTTGGCATAATTTCAATGTAAATCTTCTTAATTGTGATATGAATATTCAGATCCGAAAGATTCAAGACAAAAGTTCATATTGACACAAAAGTAATAATACTTCAAGCATACTAATCAAAGCAATCATGTCTTCTCAAAATAACATGGCAAAAGAAAGTTCATCCCTACAAAATCATATAGTTAGGCTATGCTTCATTTTCATCACACAAAGATGTGCCCAACTTCTATATCCCTGATGACAAGCCAAGCAATTGTTTCATACTTAAATAATCTCAAACTTTTTCAATTTTCACGCAATACATGAGCGTGAGCCATGGATATAGCACTATGGGTGGAATAGAATATGATGATGGGGATTGTGTGGAGAAGACAAAAAGGAGAAAGTCTCATGTTGACGAGGCTAATCAACGGGCTATGGAGATTCCCATCAATTGATGTCAATATGAGGAGTAGGGATTGCCATGCAACGGATGCACTAGAGCTATGGATGCTCAACAAAAGAAAACTAGTGGGTGTGCATCCAACTTGCTTGCTCACGAAGACCTAGGGCATTTGAGGAAGCCCATCGTAGGAATATACAAGCCAAGTTCTATAATGAAAAATTCCCACTAGTATAAAAAGGACAACTTATGAGACTCACTACATGAAGAACAAGGTGCTACATTGAAGCACAATATATGAGACTCACTACATGAAGAACAAGGTGCTACTTTGAAGCACAAGTGTGGAAAAAGAGATAGTAGCATTGCCCTTTTTTATTTTCTTTTTTTGGGCCTTTCTTTTTTTCTTTTTGGCCTTTCTCTCTTTTTTTTTAATTTTTTATTTGGGCAATGCTCTAATAATGATGATCATCACACTTCTATTGATTACAACACAAGGATTACAACTTGAAACTTAGAACAAGATATGACTCTATATGAATGCCTCCGGCGGTGTACCGGGATGGTGCAATGAATCAAGAGTGACATGTATGAAAAATAATGCATGGTGGCTTTGCCACAAATACGATGTCAACTACATGATCATGCAATGGCAATATGACAAAAGTAATGTATGTCATGATGATGGTGATGGAAGTTGCATGGCAATATATCTTGGAATGGCTATGGAAATGCCATAATAGGTAGGTATGGTGGCTGTTTTGAGGAAGATATAAGGAGGTTTATGTGTGATAGAGCATATCGTATCACGGGGTTTGGATGCACCGGTGAAGTTTGTGCCAACTCTCAAGGTGAGAAAGGGCAATGCGCGGTACCGAAGAGGCTAGCAAAGGTGGAAAGGTGAGAGTGCGTATAATCCATGGACTCAACATTAGTCAAAAGAACTCATATACTTATTGCAAAAATTTAGAAGTCATCAAAAATTCAAGTACTACGCGCATGCTCCTAGGGGGATAGATTGGTCGGAAAAGACCATCGCTCTTCCCCGACCGCCACTCATAAGGATGCACAAGCCAGGTACACTTCATGTTTCAAATTTGTTACACAACTTTAACCATACGTGCATGCTACGGGACTTGCAAACTTCAACACAAGTATTTCTCAAATTCATAATCACCCAACTAGCACAACTTTGATATTATCACCTCCATATCTCAAAACAATCATCAAGCATCAAACTTATCTTAGTATTCAATTCACTCAAAAGAAAGTTTCACATATCTTGAACACCAAGTATATTAACATTAAGCAAATTACCATGCTATTAACGACTCTCAAAATAATCTAAGTGCAGCATGAGAGATCAAATAGTTTCTTTAAAACAAATCCACCACCGTGCTCTAAAAGATCTAAGTGAAGTACTAGAGCAAAAATTATCACGCTCAAAAGATATAAGTGAAGCACTACGAGCAAAACTATCAAGCTCAAAAGATATAAGTGAAGCACATAGAGTATTCTAACAAATTCTAATTCATGTATGGTTCTCTCAAAAAGGTGTGTACAGCAAGGATAATTGTGGTAAACTAACAAGCAAAGACACAAATAATACAAGACGCTCCAAGCAAAACACATATCATGTTGGTGAATAAAAATATGGCTCCAAGTAAATTACCGATGGAAGTGGACGAAAGAGGGGATGCCTTCCGGGGCATCCCCAAGATTTGACTTTTTGGTGTCCTTGTATTATCTTGGGGGTGCCATGGGCATCCCCAAGCTTAGGCTCTTGCCACTCCTTGTTCCATAATCCATCAAAAGAATTCACCCAAAACTTGAAAACTTCACAACACAAAACTCAACAGAAATCTCGTGAGCTCCTTAGAGAAAGAAAACAAAAGACTACTTCAAGGTACTGTAATGAACTCATTCTTTTATTTATATTGGTGTTAAACCTACTGTATTCCAACTTCTCTATGGTTTATAAACTAATTTACTAGCCATAGATTCATCAAAATAAGCAAACAACACACGAAAAACAGAATCTGTCAAAAACAGAACAGTCTGTAGCAATCTGTAACTAACGCAAACTTCTGGAACTCTAAAAATTCTACCAAAATAGGAAGTACTGGACAATTTGTTTATTGATCAGCAGCAAAAAGAATCAATGCAAAAGATCGTTCCTGTGATTTATTGAATGTTTTCTCGTGAGCACAAAGTTTCTGTTTTTCAGCAGAATCAAAACAACTATCATCGTAGCTTATCCTATAGGTTCTACTTGGCACAAACACTAATTAAAACATAAAACCACATCTAAACAGAAAGTAGAAACAAAATTTAACACTAAACAGGAACAAAAACAAAGAACACAAAATGAAATTGGGTTGCCTCCCAACAAGCTCTATCGTTTAACGCCCCTAGCTAGGCATAAAAGCGAAGATAGATCTAGGTATTGCCATCTTTGGTAGGCAATCCATAAGTGGCTGTCATGATAGATTCATATGGTAATTTTATTTTCTTTCTAGGGAAGTGTTCCATACCCTTATTTAAGGGAAATTGGAATCTAATGTTCCCTTCCTTCATATCAATAATTGCACCAATCGTTCTAAGGAAAGGTCTACCAAGAATAATAGGAAATGAAGGATTGCAATCTATATCAAGAACGATAAAATCTACGGGCACATAATTCCTATTGGCAACAATAAGAACATCATTAATTCTTCCCACAGGCTTTTTAATAGTGGAATCCGCAAGATGCAAGTTTAGAGAGCAATCTTCAAAGTGACGGAAATCTAGCAAATCACACAAAGTTTTGGGAATAGTGGAGACACTAGCACCCAAATCACACAAAGCATAAAACTAAAAATCTTTAATTTTAATAGTAGGTTCCCACTCATCATAGAGTTTTCTAGGGATAGAAACTTCCAACTCAAGTTTTTCTTCATAAGATTGCATCAAAGCATCAACAATATGTTCGGTAAAGGCCTTATTTTGACTATAAGCATGAGGAGAATCTAGCACGGATTGCAACAAGGAAATACAACCAATCAAAGAGAAATTTTCATAATTAAATTCCTTGAGATCCAAAATAGTGGGTTTAACAACATCACGGTTTTTATTTATTTCAATCCCACTTTCATCAATTTCATCATCAAGATCTAGAAACTCCGAATTCTTAGAACGCCTTCTAGGTAAAGGAAGATAATCTTCAGATTCATCAAGATTCATATTGCAAAACAAAGATTTAATTGGGGACACATCAATAACTTTTAGATCTTCATCTTGATTTTCATAGGAATTGGAAGAACACGCTTTAATAAAGGCATCTTTGGAAGCACGCATCCTAGCGGTTCTTTCTTTGCACTAATCAATGGAAATTCTCATGGCTTTGAGAGACTCATTGATATCATGCTTAGGAGGAATAGATCTAAGCTTTAAAGAATCAATTTCAAGAGAAATTCTATCAACGTTCCTAGCCAAATCATCAACTTTCAGCAATTTTCTCTTCAAGCAAAGCATTACAATTCTTTTGTGAATTCATAAACTCTTTAACACTAATCTCAAATTCAGAGGGCATCTTAAAATTTACATAAGAGCTATTATAGGAATTTCCATAATTATTAGAAGGATTACTAGGATAAGGCCTAGGATTAAAATTCCCTCTACAAGAGTTGTTTCCAAAACTATTCCTACCAACGAAATTCACATCCATAGATTCATTATTATTCTCAAGCAAGGTAGATAAAGGCATATCATTAGGATCAAGAGGAATATTTTTAGGCACAAATATCTTCATAAGTTCATCCATCTTTTCACTCAAAACATTGATTTCTTCTATAGCATGCACCTTTTTACTAGAAGATCTTTCGGTGTGCCATTGAGAATAATTAGCCATAATATTATCAAGCAATTTGGTAGCATCCCCTAACGTAATTTCCATAAAAGTGCCTCCCGTGGCCGAATCTAAAAGATTTCTAGAAGCAAAATTCAATGCGGCATAAAATTTTTGTATGATCATCCATAAATTCAAACCATGAGTAGGGCAATTGCGAAGCATTAATTTCATTCTTTCCCAAGATTGGGCAACATGCTCATGATCAAGTTGTTTAAAATTCATGATATCGTTCCTAAGAGTGATAATCTTAGCGGGAGGAAAATACTTAGAGATAAAAGCATCTTTGCACTTGTTCCAAGAATCAATACTATTTTTAGGCAAAGATGAAAACCAGACTTTAGCACGATCTCTAAGTGAAAACGGAAATATCTGTATCTTTCTTCTTTTGCATATCACACAAATCAACAAAATTGTTTAGATGAGTAGCGGCATCTTCACTAGGAAGGCCGACGAATTGATCTTTCATAACAAGATTCAACAAAGCAGTATTGATTTCACAAGACTCATCATTATTAAGAGGAGCAATCAGAGTACTAAGGAAATCATTATTATTGGTATTCGAGAAATCACACAATTTGGTATTATCTTGTGCCATGGCAACAAGTAATCCAACACACAAGCAAAGGCAAACGAGAAAAAGGCAAAAGAGAAAGAGAGGAGGAGATTGGGAAAGAGAGGGCGAATAAAACGGCAAGGGTGAAGTGGGGGAGAGGAAAACGAGAGGGAAATGGCAAATAATGCAATGCGAGAGATAGGGATTGCGATGGGTACTTGGTATGGTTGACTTGCTTGCGTGAGCCCCCCCGGCAACGGCGCCAGAAATTCTTCTTGCTACCTCTTGAGCACTGCGTTGGATTTCCTCGAAGAGGAGAGGATGATGCAGTAAAGTAGCATAAGTATTTCCCTTAGTTTTTGAGAACCAAGGTATCAATCCAGTAGGAGACCACACACAAGTCACTCATACCTACACAAAACGATAGCAACTCGCAACCAACGCTTAGGGGTTGTCAATCCCTTCACGGTCACTTACGAGAGTGAGATCTGATAGAGATAATATTTTTGGTATTTTTGATAGATAGATGCAAAGTAAAAAGTAAAGGCAAAGTAAAACAAAGCAAGTGAATAAAGTGATATAGATTGATATGATGACAATAGACCCGGGGGCCATAGGTTTCACTAGTGGCTTCTCTCAAGAGCATAAGTATTCTACGGTGGGTGAACAAATTACTGTTGAGCAATTGACAGAATTGAGCATAGTTATGAGTATATCTAGGAGATGATCATGTATATAGGCATCACGTCCAAAACAAGTAGATCGAAACGATTCTGCATCTACTACTATTACTCCACTCATTGACCGCTATCCAGCATGCATCTAGAGTATTAAGTAAAACAGAGTAACGCTGTAAGCAAGATGACATGATGTAGAGGGATAAATTCATGCAATATGATAAAAACCCCATCTTGTTATCCTCAATGGCAACAATACAATACGTGCCTTGCAACTCTTTCTGTCACTGAGTAAGGACACCACAAGATTGAACCCAAAGCTAAGCACTTCTCCCATTGCAAGAACTACCAATCTAGTCGGCCAAACCAAAAAGATAATTCGAAGAGACTTGCAAAGATAACTCAATCATACATAAAAGAATTCAGAGAAGAATCAAATATTTTCCATAGATAATACTAGATCATAAACCCACAATTCATCGGTCTCAACAAACACACCGCAAAAAGAAGATTACATCGAATAGATCTCCACGAGAGAGGGGGAGAACATTGTATTGAGATCAAAAAAGAGAGAAGAAGCCATCTAGCTACTAGCTATGGACCCGAAGGTCTGAAGTAAACTACTCACACTTCATTGGAGGGGCTATGGTGATGATGTAGAAGCCCTCTGTGGTGGATGCCCTCTCCGCTGGAGCTCCAGAACAGGCCCCAAGATGGGATCTCGTGGATACAGAAAGTTGCGGCGGTGGAATTAGGTTTTTGGCTCCTGTTCTGATCGTTCGGGGATACGTAGGTATATATAGGAGGAAGGAGTACGCCGGTGGAGCTCCGAGGGGACCACGAGGTAGGGGGGCGCACCTAGGAGGGGGGGGGGCGCTCTCCACCCTCGTGACCTCCTTGGAAACTTCTTGGAGTAGGGTCCAAGTCTCCTGGATCACGTTCGGATGGAAAATCACGATCCCGAGGGTTTCATTCCGTTTGGACTCCGTTTGATATTCTGTTTCTTCGAAATACTGAAAAAGGCAAAAAACAACAATTCTGGGCTGGGCCTCCGGTTAATAGGTTAGTCCCAAAAGTAATATAAAAGTGGAAAATAAAGCCCAATATAGTCCAAAATAGTAGACAAAGTAGCATGGATTAATCAAAAATTATAGATACGTTGGAGACGTATCATTAGCCTCGTGGCCGCATGACCAGACACGGCCATGCGTTCAAAATCGGTCGCCTGGGCCAGGCTACTTGCAGTGTCTAGAGTCCAGCCAGGCTAATTAAAGTGCAAGGGAACCCATGCCAGACGGGCTTTCTTTTTCACAGGGTAGCAACCAAACACGCGTGCATGAAATCCAGCCACAACCCCAGGCCAGGCAAAAGATGCTCAGGACGCAAGTCAAACTGACCTTATATCTCCTTGGTTCACACATACACATGTCTCGCTTGCGCTATACATATAGACCCATCCAACACTCTCTGCCCTTGTTCTCTCTCCATGTGACACCCCCCTAAGTACCATAATCCCTCACTCCATCATAGGCGCAAGCACCCCCCTCCTAAGTATGATTATCTCTTACTAGCCATCAGGAACACACGTATTGTGTCCTTCCATCCATACGTCTATCTCGATATCTCTCGGGGCATCTTATATCGTGCACACACCTTGCCACTCGATCTCCCACCCATGTAGTCCCATCATGATCTCCAGGGGATCTCTCTCTGACAAACATACACTCTCTCCTCCCCATGTCTGCATTTTCTCTGTACGTCTCTCTCGACCTCTCTCCCTTGTTTGTCACACCCCTCTTGGCCATGTGCTAGGGGTCTTGCTCTCTTGGTTCCAAACAACCACACACTATCTCCTGACCTTGCCTCTATTGTCGAAGATGCATGTGTGATATGTTTGCATAAGACACGCACGCTTTTTTTCTACTTTTATCGTGTGTTGTCCATGTCCCTTTCACACACGCACACACACTTTTTTCACTCACTCTTTCTATCTCTCTCTCTCTCTAGTTAGGGACTCTATCACATCCATAAGCATATGGATGTTTTGAAAAGTCAAACCTCAGAAAAGTTTGACCAGGTATATGTGGAGAAAAACATTTACATCTGGAACGATCATTAGATTCATCACAACATGTACTTACTTCATACTATCATTTATCTTTGGTATTGTAGATATAAGTAATTTATTTATAAACTTGGTCAAAGTTTCAAAAGTTTGACTTTAAAAAAAAATGTTGGAACTACATTATCGAACGGAGGGAGTAGCTCTTTCTCTCTCTCTGCTATCTCTCACGGGCCTCCCCTCTCACTCGAACTCTCTATACTGATGGATTATATGCTCACTATGTCAGCGTATAGCTTCGTATATTGTTTAGTTGGCCGGTCAACCAATCCACATGCTGCCTTTTCAGCTCGTGTTCTGTATCTTCGTGTGCTGGCCCATGTGGCAGTGGGTGAAAATAAGTAAACTAGAGGCCCATCTGACACGCGGTGAAGTAAACAAAGTTGAAACCACTCGGGGTAGCACCCCGCTCGCTAGTAAATTGAGGGTGCATTGAGGACACACTTCTTGCGCGTGAAGGACGCACTCGCGCACAATTCACCACTGCGCGGCGGCATGCACAGAAGGACACACTCGCGCACACCCAGCACACAACACACACCAGCACACGTGTACACCAGTGTCGCCACCGGTTGAGATGGACAGCGAGGCAGCCAACAAGCGGAGGCGGCTTGAGCCAAAACCGCATCCGGCGAGCCTGAACTTCATCAGAAACCTCCCCGATGACATGCTGCTCATCATCATTGGCCTCCTCCCCACCAAATCTGCCGTGCGGACCGCCCTACTCTCTCGACGGTGGCGTCCCCTCTGGTGCTGCGTCCCCCTCAACCTCACCGTCGACAGCTGCCTCTGCGATGGGGATTGCAAACGCATGGCCGCAGTCTCCAAGATCCTTTCATCGCACCTTGGGCCAGCCAGATACCTTGACATCCACATGTTCAGTACCAACTGCAAGGTCCAACCCAAGTTCGACGAGTGGTTCTTATCCCCCGCCCTAGATCAGCCCGAGGATCTCAGCTTTGAAGTTGGACGATGTCGCTTTGTGCCGCCGTTCGCGCTCCGCCTCACGCCAACGCTGCGCCGCGCCAGCTTCAGCTCCTGCTATATTCCCCAGATTAATGTCGCGCTCGCCCTTTTTCTCCCTCAACTCAAGCAGCTCGACCTCTTCGACGTTGTCATCCCGAAGAAGGCTATGAAGCACCTGCTCCGTCATACGTCTCCAACGTATCTATAATTTTTGATTGTTAAATGCTATTATATTACCTGTTTTGAATGATTATGGGCTTTATTATACACTTTTATATTACTTTTGGGACTAACCTATTAACCGGAGGCCCAACCCATATTGCTGTTTTATTGCCCGTTTCTCTATTTCGAAGAAAAGGAATATCAAACGGAGTCCAAACGAAATGAAAGCTTCGAGAGCGTGATTTTTTGGAAGAATATCACCCAGGAGACTTGGAGTTCATGTTAGAAGAGCCTCGAGGAGGCCAGGAGATAGGAGGGCGCCCCCCTGCTGGGCGCGCCCCCTGTCTCGTGGGCCCCTCGAGCACCTCCCGACCGACTTCTTTCGCCTATATAGTCCCACGTACCCTAAAAACATCAACGGAGAAGATAGATCGGGAGTTCCGCTGCCGCAAGCCTCTGTAGCCACCAAAAACCTCTCGGGAGCCCATTCCGGCACCCTGCCAGAGGGGGAACCCATCACCGATGGCCATCTTCATCATCCCGGTGCTATCCATGACGAGGAGGGAGTAGTTAACCCTCAGGGCTGAGGGTATGTACCAGTAGCTATGTGTTTGATCTCTCTCTCTCTCTCTCTCTCTCTCGTGTTCTCACTCGTGTTCCATCTATGGCACGATCTTGATGTATCGCGAGCTTTTGCTATAATAGTTGGATCTTATGATGTTTCTCCCCCTCTACTCTCTTTTGATGAATTGAGTTTCCCTCTTGAAGTTATCTTATCGGATTGAGTCTTTGATTTGAGAACACTTGATGTATGTCTTGCCGTGTTTATCTATGGTGACAATGGGGTATCACGTGCCACTTGATGTATGTTTTGCTGACCAACTTGCGGGTTCCGCCCATGAACCTATGCATAGGGGTTGGCACACGGCTTCTTGACTCTCCGGTAGAAACTTTGGGGCACTCTTTAAAGTACTTTGTGTTGGTTGAATAGATGAATCTGAGATTGCGTGATGCATATCGTATAATCATGCCCAAGGATACTTGAGGTGACAATGGAGTATCTAGGTGACATTAGGGTTTTGGTTGGTTTGTGTCTTAAGGTGTTATTCTAGTATGAACTCTATGATGGATTGAGCGGAAAGAATAGCTTTATGTTATTTTACTACGAACTCTTGAATAGATAGACCAGAAAGGATAACTTTGAGGTGGTTTCGTACCCTACCATAATCTCTTCGTTTGTTCTCCTCTATTAGTGTCTTTGGAGTGACTCTTTTTTGCATGTTTAGGGATTTTTAAATGATCTATCTATGTTATTATTGTTGAGAGAACTTGCACTAGTGAAAGTATGAACCTTAGGCCTTGTTTCCTATCATTGCAATACCGTTTACGCTCACTTTTATCATTAGTTACCTTGCTGTTTTTATAATTTCAGATTACAAATACATTTATCTACTATCCATATTGCACTTGTATCACTATCTCTTCGCCGAACTAGTGCACCTATACAACTTACCATTGTATTGGGTGTGTTGGGGACACAAGAGACTCTTTGTTATTTGGTTGCAGGGTTGTTTGAGAGAGACCATCTTCATCCTACACCTCCCACGGATTGATAAACCTTAGGTCATCCACTTGAGGGAAATTTTCTACTGTCCTACAAACCTGTGCACTTGCAGGCCCAACAACGTCTACAAGAAGAAGGTTGTGTAGTAGATATCAAGCTCTTTTCTGGCGCCGTTGCCGGGGAGGTGAGTGCTTGAAGTTATATCTTTAGATCTTGTAATCGAATATTTTTGTTTCTTGTTTTATCACTAGTTTAGTCTATAAAAGAAAACTACAAAAAAATGGAATTGAGTTTGTCTCATATGATTCATCTTTTTAATATCTTTCGTGAGTATGATGAAAAGGAAAATTGTGCTCAAGTGCTAGAAGAAGAATGCATTAGAATGGTTGGCATAAAATATTTGAATGATGAGCATGATTGCAATGTTGTTAGTATGAATTTCTTGAATATCCATGATGCTAATGATATGCAAAGCCACAAGCTTGGGGAAGCTATGTTTGATGAAGATGATATTTTTTGTCCCCCAAGTTTTGATGAGCAAATTTATTATGATGAAAGCATGCCTCCTATTTATGATGATTATATTGATGAAAGTGGGTTTGGAAGAGTGTCAACTTTAGGAAGTAATGATCCCACTATTTTGGAGGATGTTGAATCTTATTGTGATGAATATGAAAGTGGATTTGGAAGAGTGTCAACTTTATTTAGTGATGATTCCACTATTTCGGAATAGGTTCCAATCGATTATGATGAGAACGAAGTTGCTACTTATGATGATTATTGTGATGAAACTTATGCTATAAAAAGTAGTGATGGTTATATTTATAAAACTTGTCATGATTATGATTACCCTTTTTCTGAACATTACTATTTTAATGTAGAAACAATTTTTAGTGTTCAAGTCTCTTATGATACTCCCACTATTCCGAATGAGAAGAATTTTGCTTATGTGGAGAATAGTAAATTTTCTATGCAAGTAGATCATGAAAAGAATGCTTTAGTGCTGGTTATATTGTTGAATTCATTCATGATGCTACTGAAAATTATTATGAGGGAGGAACATATGCTTGTAGGAATTGCAATAATATCAAGTTTCCTCTCTATGTGCTTAAAGTTTTGAAGCTATGCTTGTTTTGCCTTCCTATGCTAGTTGATTATTGTGCCTATAAGTTGTTTGCTCACAAAATCCCTATGCATAAGAAGTGGGTTAGACTTAAATGTGCTAGTCATATTCTTCATGATGCTCTTTTTATGTTTCAATTCTTATCTTTTATGTGAGCATCATTGCCATCATCATGCCTAGCTAAAAAGGCATTAAAGAAAAGCGCTTGTTGGGAGACAACCCAATATTTACTCTTACTGTTTTTGTGTGTCCCCATGATTATGCTACTGTAGTAATCATGTTTTATAACTTTTAGTTCAATAAAGTGACAAGTAGAACCATTGGGAAGACTTGGGTGAAGTTTATGTGATCTTGCTGTAAAAAACAGAAACTTTAGCGCTCACTAGATTAGCTGCCACATTTTTTTACTGAAGAGTTCTTTTAGGTTGATTCTTTTTGCAGTTGATCAATAGACAAATTCCTCAGGTCCAGCAATTTATTTCAGAATTTTTTGAGTTCCAGAAGTATACGTTTGATACAGATTACTACAGACTGTTCTGTTTTTGACAGATTCTGTTTTCATTGTGTTGTTTGCTTATTTTGATGAATCTATGAGTAGTATCGAAGGGTATGAACCATAGAGAAGTTAGAATACAGTAGATATTACACCAATATGAATTTAGAATGAGCTTATTACAGTACCTAAGTGGTGCTTTTATTTTCTTATACTAACGGAGCTTACGAGTTTTGTGTTGAGTTTTGTGTGGTTGAAGTTTTCCAGTTTTGGGTAAAGATTCGATGGACTATGGAATAAGGAGTGGCAAGAGCCTAAGCTTGGGGATGCGCAACGCACTCCAAGGTAATATTCAAGTACAACCAAGAGCCTAAGCTTGGGGATGCCCCGGAAGGCATCCCCTCTTTCGTCTTCGTTCATCGGTAACTTTACTTGGAGCTATATTTTTATTCACCACATGATATGTGTTTTGCTTGGAGCATCATTTTACTTTATTAGTATTTGCCTTATGTTATTTAGAATAATGTTTTGCATTTATATTTTCAATAAAAATTTCAAGGATAGCCTTTACCATGCTTATTTTGCTAGTATACATGTTGTTGTTTGAAAACAGAAAGTTCACCACTGTTACAAAAATTCCCTAGAAAATCCAGAGAATGGTATAATGTTGAATCTTTTTTCATAATAAGCTCTGATATATTTATTACAGTGGGAATTTTCTCTCATATTTTTTGGAGTTAGATAAGTATTGATACTCTTGCATTGTTACAGACTGTACTATTTTGGCAGATTGCTGTTATGTTTGCATTGTTTGCATATGTTTGCTTGTTTGATGATTCTATTTGAGGTTAGGAGTATTAAATATGCAGAGGCATTTAGTATGCAATGTTGAATAACAATTTTAGTGATTTGTTACAGTAGAAAATGATAAGGTTTTGCATTGGTTTATACTAACCTATCTCACGAGTTCTTGTTGAGTTTGGTGTGGATGAAGCTTTTGATAAAAAGAGAAACCATGATATGAGAGGAATTAAGGAGACATAAAAGCTCAAGCTTGGGTCTGCCCAAGGCACCCCAAGATAATATTTCAAGAAGTCTCAAGCATCTAAGCTTGGGGATGCCCCGGTAGGCATCCCACCTTTCTTGTTCAACAACTATCGGTTAGTATCGGTTGAGCCTAAGTTTTTGCTTCTTCACATGAGTTGTGCTATCCTTGAAATGTATTTTTATTTGGTTTTGATTGCTGTTTGAATAAAATACCAAGATCTAAAATTCTTAAATGAGAGAGAGTCTTCACATAGTTGCATAATTATTTAACTACTCATTGATCTTCACTTATATCTTGTTGGAGTAGTTTGTCGTTGCTCTAGTGCTTCACTTATATTATTTTGAGAGTCTTAAACAACATGGTTATTTGAATGAAAACTATCATAGGAAGTGAATTGGATTCTATGATCAATTTGATACTTGATAATTGTTTTGGGATACGGAGGTAGTGATATTAAAGTCATGCTAGTTGGGTGATTATGAATTTAAAGAATGCTTGTGTTGAAGTTAGCAAGTCCCGTAGCATGCACGTATGGTTAAAGTTGTGTAACAAATTTGAAACATGAAGTGTACCTGGCTTGTGCATCCTTATGAGTGGCGGTCGGGGATGAGTGATGGTCTTTTCGTACCAATCTATCCCCCTAGGAGCATGCGCGTAGTGCTTGATTTTTGATGACTTCTAAATTTTTGCAATAAGTATATGAGTTCTTTTGACTAATGTTGAGTCCATGGATTATACACACTTTTACCTTTCCATCATTGCTAGCCTCTTCGGTACCGTGCATTTCCCTTTCTCACCTTGAGAGTTGGTGCAAACTTCACCGGTGCATCCAAACCCCGTGATATGATACGCTCTATCACACATAAACCTCCTTATATCTTCCTCAAAACAGCCACCATACCTACCTATTATGGCATTTCCATAGCCATTCCAAGATATATTGCCATGCAACTTTCCACCGTTCCGTTCATCATCATCATGACATACTTTACTTTTGTCATATTGCCATTGCATGATCATGTAGTTGACATCGTATTTGTGGCAAAGCCACCATGCATTATTTTTCATACATGTCACTCTTGATTCATTGCACCATCCCGGTACACCGCTGGAGGCATTCATTTAGAGTCATATCTTGTTCTAGTTTCGAGTTGTAATTCTTATGTTGTAATTAATGAAAGTGTGATGATCATCATTATTAGAGCATTGCCCCCCAAAAAGGCCAAAAAAAGAAAGACCAAAGAAAAAAAAAGAAAAAAAGGAAAAAAATAAAATAAAGAAAATAAATAAAAAGGGCAATGCTACTATCTCTTTTTCCACACTTGTGCTTCAAAGTAGCACCTTGTTCTTCATGTAGTGAGTCTCATATATTGTGCTTCAAAGTAGCACCATGTTTTTCATGTAGTGAGTCTCATAGGTTGTCTTTTTCATACTAGTGGGAATTTTTCATTATAGAACTTGGCTTGTATATTCCTACAATGGGCTTCCTCAAATGCCCTAGGTCTTCATGAGCAAGCAAGTTGGACGCACACCCACTAGTTTTCTTTTGTTGAGCATTCATTTATAGCTCTAGTGCATCCGTTGCATGGCAATCCCTACTCCTCATGTTGACATCAATTGATGGGCATCTCCATAGCCCGTTGATTATCCTCGCCAATGTGAGACTTTCTCCTTTTTTGTCTTCTGCACACAACCCCCATCATTTTATTCTATTCCACCCATAGTGCTATCTCCATGGCTCACACTCATGTATTGCGTGAAGGTTGAAAAAGTTTGAGATTATTTAAGTATGAAACAATTGCTTGGCTTGTCATCGAGGGTATAGAAGTTGGGAACATCTTTGTGTGACGAAAATGAAGCATAGCCTAACCATATGATTTTGTAGGGATGAACTTTCTTTAGCCATGTTATTTTGAGAAGACATGATTGCTTTTATTTTGAATCATTTGGATCTGAACATTCATGCCACAATAAAGAGAAATTACATTGAGAATCATGCTAGGTAGCATTCCACATCAAAAATTCTGTTTTTATCATTTACCTAGTCGAGGATGAGCAGGAATTAAGCTTGGGGATGCTTGAGACGTCGCCAACGTATCTATAATTTTTGATTGTTCCATGCTATTATATTACCTGTTTTGAATGATTGTGGGCTTTATTATACACTTTTATATTACTTTTGGGACTAACCTATTAACCGGAGGCCCAGCCCATATTGCTGTTTTAGTGCCTGTTTCAGTATTTCGAAGAAAAGGAATACCAAACGGAGTCCAAACGGAATGAAACCTTCGGCATCGTGATTTTTTGGAAGAATATCACCCAGGAGACTTGGAGTTCAAGTCAGAAGAGCCTCAAGGAGGCCAGGAGATAGGAGGGCGGCCCCCCTGCTGGGCGTGCCCCCCTGTCTCATGGGCCCCTCGAGCACCTCCCGACCGACTTCTTTCGCCTATATAGTCCCACGTACCCTAAAAATATCCATGGAGAAGATAGATAGGGAGTTCCGCTGCCGCAAGCCTCTGTAGCCACCAAAAACCTCTCGGGAGCCCGTTCCGGCACCCTGCCGGAGGGGGAACCCATCAACGCTGGCCATCTTCATCATCCCGGTGCTATCCATGATGAGGAGGGAGTAGTTCATCCTCGGGGCTGAGGGTATGTACCAGTAGCTATGTGTTTGATCTCTCTCTCTCTCGTGTTCTCTCTCGTGTTCCCTCTATGGCACGATCTTGATGTATCACGAGCTTTGCTATTATAGTTGGATCTTATGATGTTTCTCCCCCTCTACTCTCTTGTGATGAATTGAGTTTCCCTCTTGAAGTTATCTTATCGGATTGAGTCTTTGATTTGAGAACACTTGATTTATTTCTTGCCATGTTTATCTTGGTGACAATGGGGTATCACGTGCCACTTGATGTATGTTTTGGTGACCAACTTTCGGGTTCCGCCCATGAACCTATGCATAGGGGTTGGCACACGTTTTCTTGACTCTCCGGTAGAAACTTTGGGGCACTCTTTGAAGTACTTTGTGTTGGTTGAATATATGAATCTAAGATTGTGTGATGCATATGGTATAATCATGCCCACAGGTACTTGAGGTGACAATGGAGTATCTAGGTGACATTAGGGTTTTGGTTGATTTTTGTCTTAAGGTGTTATTCTAGTATGGATTCTATGATGGATTGAGCGGAAAGAATAGCTTTATGTTATTTTACTACGAACTCTTGAATAGATAGACCAGAAAGGATAACTTTGAGGTGGTTTTGTACCCTACCATAATCTCTTCGTTTGTTGTCCGCTATTAGTGTATTTGGAGTGACTCTTTGTTGCATGTTGAGGGATTGTTATATGATCTATCTATGTTATTATTGTTGAGAGAACTTGCACTAGTGAAAGTATGAACCTCAGGCCTTGTTTCCTATCATTGCAATACCGTTTATGCTCACTTTTATCATGAGTTACCTTGCTGTTTTTATAATTTCAGATTACAAATACATTTATCTACTATCCATATTGCACTTGTATCACTATCTCTTCGCCGAACTAGTGCACCTATACAATTTACCATTGTATTGGATGTGTTGGGGACACAAGAGACTCTTTGTTATTTGGTTGCAGGTTTGTTTGAGAGAGACCATCTTCATCCTATGCCTCCCACGGATTGATAAACCTTAGGTCATACACTTGAGGGAAATTTGTTACTGTCCTACAAACCTGTGCACTTGCAGGCCCAACAACGTCTACAAGAAGAAGGTTGTGTAGTAGACATCACTCCGCAGCTGAACTACACTTGAGTACCTTCGTCTTGAGCAGATCCACGGGTTCATTAGCCTCCACATCGCCTCGACGAATCCCCGATGGATTTATGTGTCTTGCTGGCCCCGCAACAAGACATCAATTGGGAAGAGATCACTCTAGCTATTCCATGTTATGGTCATTGAGAATGCGCCTTTCCTTGAGAGATTGCTTGTATCAGATCTAGAAGGTCCAACAAAAATCAGGGTCATTGACGCACCGAAATTAACAACGTTGGTGTACTCGTTCCCCAAATTCTCTAAACTCTTTATTGGATCCGTAATCGTTCAGGTACAACACTCATCTTCTTCTCCGTCTTCTTGAAATTCACAGTTTTAAATTTATTCTTGATGTATTTACGACCGTCTTCCAGAAAATGATTCCCACAAGCTTGACCCAATCCATGCGCACAGTGAAGATCTTGGCACTAAAATCTATCGGCCCCAATCTGGATCAAGTTGTTGGATTCCTTACATGCTTTCCTTGCACGGAAAAGCTACTCATCGAGGTGAAACTTCTTTCCTATAAGTAAACGGTAATCACAATGTAGCTCAATTTTTTTTTGCAATTTTCCCAAATTACGATGACAAGTGTAGTGTTCAAAATTGCATCTACGCACTCCACCGAAAGAAATGTTTTTAGTATTTTTTCTCACGTGATCACCTGCATCGTTTTTATGTTGTACTACTATAGTAGCCTAGGCTAGTCATAGTGGAAAGTAACTTAGACTACTCCAGTAACTCTATGGTTACCCTAAGAGCAAGTACTACCTCTGTCCTGGTTTACTCTTCCAATTTTGTAGTATCAAAATTTGACCATAGATTTAACTAGCAAAATGTTAATGCATGTCACTAAGAACTATATCGTTGGATTCGTATTTGAACATAATTTCAAATGGTGTAATTTTTAGTGACATGCATTGGCATTTTCTTAGGTAAATCCATGGTCAAAATTTTATACTAAATACGAGGTAGTATTCCCTCCGTCCCAAAATTCTTGTCTGACATTTGTTTAGATACGGATGTATCTAACACTAAAATGTAACTAGATACATCCATATTTAGACAAATTTAAGACAAGAATTTTGGGATGGAGGGAGTACAAAAGTGGGCTATCTAGGCCAAAACACGTGCCAAATTCACTTGTGATGCATTTGGCATCGATGCCCCTCCATTGCTCACCACGTGCCAAATTAACTCACGCAATGAAAAAACACTGCGTGGGAGAGAGAGAGAGGACTGAAGCAATAAAAAACACTTGTTTGGGAGAGTGAGAGGCTGGTGTAGTTGGTTTGATTGATTTGTTTATACATGTGGGTCTGTGTGCACAGCGGTGCCAACCCTCTCACATCGCGAAGCGGTGCCAAAATATTTTGAGTTGACATCGATGTGTATTATGTGGCATACTTTTGTGAAATATGGCATCAGACACATAGTGGAAGGCAACAAATGCCCAAGCTCTTCACGTGCTCCTAGTTAAATGAGAGGAAACAAAGAGAGAGAGAGAGAGAGAGAGAGAGAGAGTGAAAAAATATCACTAGCTAGCCAACCCTATCGTATGAGCGAATGATATTGGTACCTCTTGATGACACGGCAATCTTATACAACCAGCTGCTCTAATATGTTCTCTTCTTTTGCAGATAAAAAAAGACCCGAAAGTGAAAAATGTGCTACACTATGACAATCTCATCGAATGCCTTGATCTCCATCTTTTAGAATTTGATTTGATCAACTACCGAGGCAGCACATCTGAGATTAAATTGGCCAGGTTCTTTGTTTTGCAGGCAAGTGTGCTCAAGGTAATGAGGTTTGGCGTTCTCTGGCGCAACAATGAATGGCGTGTTGATCACCGCAAGAATCTAAGCCTAAATGACAAAGTCTCCACAGAAGCTGAATTTGTTTTTGAAACATCAAGTGGCCAGAGACTCGAAAACTTATTTGCCCATTAGTGACTTGTCAGGGCGGTGGATTTTAGTTTGTATGATAATGCTACATCCACCTAAAGTAACGAAAGTTCTTACGTAAGCTTCCTAGTAATTCCCTCTTCGTAGGTGCAACATTACTCCTAACATTTGTAATATCAGTTTGAAACTTGTAATATTGCCGTGTCCTATTCCTGCATTTTCAAAGTCCTACGAATCAAACAGGTCCTGTGTTGGTGATGATGTTGTGCCTCCCATCTTTCACCAATAGCCGTCGGATCTAGATCTGATGCATACAAACCAAGCTTCTCCATTTTTGCAAAAAGATGCCCGCACTTGTTCCCTATTTACAAACAACTCCTTGTCTCTCACAATTAGCCTTATCTCCTCCCCACCACATCTAGAAGGCCATGGAAAAATCTGGCGCGATGGCCGCTGCCGGCGCCGTCCACCCCCAATCTTGGTGTTCCGTGCAATGCACGGGCATCTATGCATGGGAAATTATGTCAAACAGGGCTAGTTGTAAGCAGGCTAGCTCTACAGCCATGATGATAGTGACTGCAGACGGTGAGGCTGACTATGGTATGCCGAACACGGTGCCTATACTCAGGTGTCATCTCCGGCGCAGGGTCTTGTCACTTCACTATGAGGAGCAACACGTAATAATTTGACCAACGGGTAGTACAGTGCTAGTACTCCTACTACATTGGTAGTACTACTACTAGTACTAGTAGCACCACCGTCTGGATTTAGGAGTACTACCACGTCCATCTGGATTTTTGTATTTGACTAGCAATATCTAGTAATGCATGTCACAAAAAATGTACTACTCCCTCTGTAAATAAATACATGGTGTATTGTTTTATTCCTATCGGCGAGAGAACTTAATGTCGTTTTGCTAACTAAACATTGCATGTCATGTTTGGTAGTCTCAAGTCATTGAAAGCATGCATGACCAACATCTCTCATTGGTTGATATGTCATGAAATAAGAAACAAGGAGGGAGTTAATGCACCGTGCCTAAGTGTTTTGGGATTATTTAGTTTTCGTAAGGTGACTTACACAACATTTTTGTTTACATGCATTAACATTTTATTAGTTAAATCAAAGGTCAAAACTTGGCGCAAAATGCAAAGGGGACCAATAAAGCAGTAAACATCAAACCTCGCTCGTTTGGCCCCAACTAGAGGTCCGGTGAGATGACTATACTGCACCGGCACGGAGGGGGACACAACTTCATTGACTTATTGCAACTACCTTTGGGTGAATGACACATGGGCCCAAGGGGTGGCTGGCCCACCTATCATACAGCCAAAGGCAGGTGCGGTAGAGGGCCGATGAGTAGTACAAAATCTTACGCACCTACGCACGCTAACCGAGGGCAAGAGTGATCACTCGAATCACACAATCAGTTGACTAGAAGCTAAGCTAGACCCATGGAGGCGATGAGCGCGAGCATCAGCCGGCTATGCCAGATGGTCCACGACACCGGCCTGTGGCTCGACACTGAGGAGCGTATCTAGGTATTGCTTGAGGCCGCCAAGGCGAGGGCCGCTTGGACGACAGGTTCGTCTCCTTGTTCGACGAGGTCCTCGTTGGTTTCCTCGACAAGTTCACCGTCGTCAAGAAGCTCGCGGGCGACTTTGATGTACGCCTCTAGCCGACGTGCCCAGGCTCTGCGATGCCCACCACCCTCAATGGCCACTATGGTGACAACCTCTTCGATGCACTGGTGGCCCTGCGACTGCATGCCGTCGCGCCAGAGAATATCCACCTCGAGGTCGCGCTCGCCGCGCATCGCCTGGCGCAGCAAGACACCATCGACATAATCACCCACGTCTACGCGCAAATCGTCCACAAGGACTACTACATGCAAGAGGAGGACGATAGGACGCTGGCCTTCTTGGACCACAGGGCAACCTTGGATGGCATTGTTCAGAAGCACGTTGAGCTCACCGCCAACACCGCTGCTCCTCACACGTCGGTTGGTGACCCGACGCACTAGGGCGTGAGGATGTCGTTGATGGATCCATATGTATTTTTATCTTTCCGTCAAATCCATGTAGTAGTATATGGTACTACTAGTAATTATCTTACCTTTCGCATCAACTTCATAATTTTCGTACGCACTCCATGCATGAACGGCGTCAGAACCAAACTTCTTATCACTCTAGGCAAAATCATTATTTTCTATCTATCAGTCGCACCATGGAGCAGAACCAAATTTTACAAGTTACGAGTTCAAAAGGAAAAGCCTGTCATGTTCGCGTCACACCCCCACATGGTTGGTCCGGCACGCCGCTCAAGGTGAATGCGTGTGGTGTTGCATTTTCACTTACAAGTGGGACCGCAGTTGAGCAAACCGACTATCGGCAAACCCCCACCCCGCCCATCGCGCGATGGCTGAGAAAATAGGAGGGAGAAGAGATGGCTGTAGCACGGACTCCAAGAAAATTGGTGTCGGATGGGACTCATGTGGGTGGCGTGTGCCGTACTGCTAGACGTGAATGCTAGTTATGGCCCATGCCACCCCACCATATCGAGCCTATATCGAGGTACGTAGAACAAATTTCCTGGAGTCCGTGCTCAGCCCTCCTCTATCTCTCTTCTCAGCCAGCCACCGGACGCGTGGAGCCCATCGTCTGTTTACTCACATGCGGTCCCACATGTCAGTGAAAACACAAGAGGACCCACTGAACCTGCACATCTTTCACCTCGACGTGCTGGTGATGAAAAACAAATCCAATAAAGATCTTCGGTGGCTGCTTTTGGAGTTACTCAAGAGTAGTAAGATTCTATTTACAGTTTAACCCAAGATGCACATCACGTGGCTTCAACTACCACTCTATTTTCTTGCATGACACGACCTGGATGCTGGATGTCCCACGTGTCGACAAAAGGAGGAAGAACCCGACCAAATCTTCAGTTGTGGTCTCGGATTAGACTAGTTGTGCTAACTTAAAAATTTTATTGTGTACTCCCTCCATTCCAAAATACTTGACTTCCATTTGTTCAAAAATGGATGTACCTATATACTAAAACATGTCTAGATACATCTATATTTTGAAAAATAGAAGGCATGTATTGTGGAACGGAGGGAGTAGAATGGATGCAAGTTTTTTTATTGGGAAGAAGATTACATCCATATATTGATAGAGCGCAATTTAGTAGATGTTCTAGCACTTTTAGCTAGCATAGAGGCTAGAGATGAGACTATTGCACTAGTTGATACTCCTACTAGAATAGAGGCTAGACATGAGACTAGATGCAAGGAAGCAACGTCTACTTATTTACACTCAAAGAAGAAAGAAGCACGCAAGATCGACCCTCCATAGATCAACAATGAATGCATCGAGAAGGCACTAATCCAACTTACAGGAGTAGTTATGGAAGTTGAATATCTTCTAGAGTAGTAAAATGTATTCTTGTGGTTCTTGTTTTCTTTGGTCTTGCTTTTCTAGTCAAAATTATTGTTGGAGTTCGTGCAAAACGGAGGTCCGTTTGGGGTCATGCGTTGGAGTTAGCCTTACAAGTGGGACCGCAGTTGAGGAAACCGACTATCGGCAAACCCCCACCCCGCCCGCTGCGTGATGGCTGAAGTTAGAGAAACGACGAGGTTGAAGAGATTGCTCTAGCACGGACTCCAAGAAATAATATGGTGTCAGATGGATGTCGTGGTGGTGGCGTGTGTTGTACTCCTGGACGTTAATGCTTGTTCTGTCCCATGCCACCCTACTACTCCTACTACTTACTATATAGTACTAGCATCAAGGATTCGAGGTGCTGGTTACGTATAGCGAGCATATTAACATATGGCTATAGTAAAAACACCCGCCCGACGCGTGAAGCATGTGAGGCTAGTACAAATAGTGTACTACTATTGTTGATTGGCCTCATCTGATAACCTGTTGCAATGCACGTACAATTATGTATTCGGAAAATATTTTTTTGCCTCGTCGCACCACTCACTCAGAGAAGCGACTCAAAAGCCATTCATAAATTTAGTAAGTTTATCACAGGCATATCATTTTATTACATACAACAGGTCATCAACCCACATCGACAACGAGGATACATTATAAATACTAAAGTTTTCACCACACAACAAATAACAAGCAATGAAATGAACTTCAACTCAACCATTCCTCGGCGTTGGAAACGCTTGCTTTGAACCACAAGTGATTCTTTGGGACGGGTCATCCATTGTCAATCTAGAGACCAGCGCAGGACTGATCATCCAGGCTGAAGCGGCCAACTATATCAGTACCAGGGTAGGGAACCACCCAAATGTCCGAGGTATAGACACAGTTGCTTCTCATAAATGGTAGTAACGTTGTGTCAACAACAGTTGGATCGCCTTTCACCATCATTGGATAGTTTTGTCCAAGGAAGAGCGAGTTTTCTCCAACACTATCAATTCTGTACTAGGGAGAAGGAGTTGGCGCTAGCACACTAGTATCCATCCCGAATACCATGCAACAGGTGTTGGAATAGGTCCGGAGAGTGCGACCATGGGAGACTACACCTGCTTCCTTAGTGGTAACATCACACACAAGAAGAGGTGATCCATCGGAATTAGTTGCCAGGCGCCACAGAGTATATGGGAGCTGCTCGTCCTCATGCTCGTAATCATCACCATCGTCATCTCCCCCTTGGTTATAAAATTTTTCAAGTATAGGTGGTGGAATGTTCATAGGACCTTGGAAACACAAGAACAAGGTTAATGAGTAAAAGGAAACTTGCTAACCCGCATGCATGTGGATGAAACAATTATAATTACGGTGGAAGACAAATGTACCGAAATCATAAGGATTCCATGCAAAAACACTGCCACGAGTGGTGGCAGCAAACACAAGGCCGTCGTATTGAATTGCATCACAGTACTCATTCATGTACAGAAACTGATTTTTGAGCAATATCCATCCAGTCAAACCATGAAGGACGGCAACAAGCTTGTCGAAGATAGCAACAACTTCATAGTTGTTGTAATTCCAAGAGCGAGTGGGAACTCGACAAATTGCTATCTTCCGTAGAAGACAGTCACCATGATCGTATTTGAACGTGCGTACAATACCGGTGTGCTCAACCTCTGGGCAATCTGCTGAGATTTTTGGAAGTGGAACCCGGTCACGAGTGTACACATTCACAAGTTCTCACTTGCAATTGGACCCCATGTAAACAACCCAATCTCCATTTGCGCCTGCCCAAGCCTTACCCTCAAGCGATGGCATCTTAACACCATACGTATCATTATCAAGCGACATCAACTTGCACAAGGCGAGGCCTCCGTCGTCCCCGCGCCAGTCATCAGGGTCACAGCAAAGAAGATAGGGGAGATCAAACCGCTCCTTGACTCTTGGGTTCCTTGTAATGATGTTATTAGTTAAGTCGAGAATGGGCTTGAACGAACCTGCCATGCTAGCCGAGATGATGACGTCGCACCGATCAATGAGTTCCTCCACCACGTCATCTTTCAGATCGGGGCAGGAATAACGGGGTCATTTATGGCCTGTTCCCTCCATGGAGAAGATGATCGAACAACGGCAGAAGAGAGGGTGAAGGGCTGAAGGAAAATGGAGGAGGGAGAAAAAGAGCGTGCGACAATAGTTCCAAATCAAGAAGGATAGGCGAAGAGTCGATGGACGGTTGCCAATTTGCCACGGTTCACAAAGAGGTGCCCCGGCCTACACGTCCGTTTGGAAATACTACTAGTAGAAAAGGACTCGCTGTCATCTCACTGATATGTTGGAACAGGACCACATGTCAACGAAACATGGTGTGTAATTTCTCGTGCAAAATGCGATCTGGCCGCGTTTGCCCGAGGTGCCGCATTAGTTATCGAACTTTATTTTTTAATGACGTGCCGTTCAGTTTTGAAGCACGACTAACTGGTACTGTATGCAGAGAAAATATAAACTACTCTACCACTACTCCACCTCCAGTACTAGTAGTATAAAAAAGATATATAGGCTGGAGCTTCAGCGCTTTCTTGCTAAGGGCTTCCCACTTGCTTCTCACACTACCACCCTCTCTCCAGATCTAAAAAAGACGGCCTATCTCTCCCTCCTCACCGGTGGTCACAGACCGCCGGGGAAGAAAAAGGACGTGCAGCGTTGACGCACTCGTCGTCGGCGAGTGAGGTCACGCACTGACGACAAGGCCGTCCTCTCAGACCTAGCGCCCACGCGGGATGGCCTCAGTCCCCAAGCTCGCTGCCGTAGTGTGTGCGGAGGACGACGACCACGAGCGAAGCCACTTCCCGCTAACCCTTAGGTATGCTACCTCTTTTTGAACCATACCCTTGTTCTATTGCCCCATCTGCCATGTCGTTTCATGTGGATCTTTTTCCACTCCACCATCTTCCCAATTTGCTATCCTCTGCTCTGCTGGCCACGCAGACGAAAACCATAATTTGCACTATTAAAGGAAACCATACTTCATGCAGACTAATCCATGTCTAAGTTGAATAAGGAAAGGAAGGGAGACTGTACTGTCCAAGAGAGTAGGCATCGAACCCGCATCTAGGTTGAAAAGGGGAATATCAGTAGCTAAGGAACGAGTCTCGTGTCTCTTGGGAAGAAGGGTAGAAAGGCATGACAATGCAATAGAGAATGACCAGGTCGATCGGTTTGTTGTCCTCACATAGGGAAAATGTGGCTAAAGAGAACAAAAATGGGACGTAATCCACATATGTTGCCTGGATATTTGTTGCTCTGGGCAATCATACCTCCCTCACCACTTTGCATCCATGGAGGTACATCGTACGAGTGCGCCCACTGTCCGAATGGCCCCCCATGCTCTTATTGCCACTTGTTTTGCTGTTAGTATAACGCCAGCAGTCAAGTCAAGCAACGCTACTGCTAAAGTGATGCCACATTTAACTAATGCCGCTCTCAGTCTAATGCCACCAATAAATTTAAGCAATGCCATTTAATGTCACTGGATTATTTCAGGGTTAGTTGTTGATTGTGGATGTATTAAAGATTTTTCAGCTAAGGCATTCTAATGTTGTTGCACAGCCAGTATACCAATGATGAAACTTGTTACTACCTTCAGATTTTTGCACTGTTAATGCTTATAGATTACATACCTCACTTTCATGATATAAGTTAATTTTTTTGTATAGTGTCAACAAAATGCCAAGGCGCTGATGTCATTTTATTTTGGTTAAATTGCACAAAAAATTATGAAGATAAGAGGAAAGGTTAAGAGTGGGCACCTCCTCCTCCGACTTTTCTCTTGATTCGCTCGATCAAGTTTTTATGTTTGATAAATTATCAAGATTGGGATAGCAATTTTTAAGGTCCCCCCGAGTTCGAAATGATATTTACCTTGGAGGTACATGGTTTGCAATTTTTTTATACTGTCATTAGTTAATAATGCTAGTTACCTTCAGACTTTTGTATTTGGTTTAATGCTCATGCACAGCTAGTATACCAATGGCGAAACTTGTTACCTTTACATTTTGTATTGTTAATTCTTATAGAAATCTTCCAGTGCTAGAGTTTATTGAAATATGTTCAGTAAAACCATTGTACTGTACCCTGTAATAAACTAAATACTCTACTATTGCACTAGCCACTGGATTAGTGTATATTTGTAATATTTGAATGGTGTTTGAGGGAGTTCCGGACTAGGGGGTGTCCGGATAGCCGAACTATCATCATTGGCCGGACTCCAAGACTATGAAGATAGAAGATTGAAGACTTTGTCCCGTGTCAGGATGGGACTTTCCTTGGCGTGGAAGGCAAGCTTGGCGATACGAATATGTAGATCTCCTACCATTGTAACCGACTTTGTGTAACCCTAGCCCTCTCCGGTGTCTATATAAACCGGATGGCTTTAGTCCTTAGAAAAAACAACAATCATACCATAGGCTAGCTTCTAGGGTTTAGCCTCCTTGATCTCGTGGTAGATCCACTCTTGTAACACACATCATCAATATTAATCAAGCAGGACGTAGGGTTTTACCTCCATCAAGAGGGCCCGAACCTGGGTAAAACATCATGTCCCTTGTCTCATGTTACCATCCGCCTAGACGCACAGTTCGGGACCCCCTACCCGAGATCCGCCGGTTTTGACACCGACATTGGTGCTTTCATTGAGAGTTCCTCTGTGCTGTCTCCATTAGGAAGGATGCCTTTTCCCGTCTTTAAAGATGGCACCGTCGTCAAGGGAGCCCTGGCCGCTGGCCAAACTATCCGGCTAGGCGGTTTTCTTATGACCGCCTGTTCGGCCACCGCTCTGACAATGACCTCTCAGGTCATTAAAAGCGATCTTCACGTCATCTCGGAATTCACCGAGCAGCTAGATCTGATTGAGCTCTCCTCCGTAAACGAGCTCTTGGATCGCATCGCCGCCCTGGGAGTCGCTACCGACTACGATCAGATTGGGCTTAAAACCGATCTGAGAGAAATTAACTCTCCCCAGGTCACCCACCACGTTGTTGTGGTAGAGGAACAATGCGGCGACTCTTCTTCTATGTTAAAAACCAACTATGTCCGGATTCCCGATCCCTCCATGCCGGATTTCCGCGGAGGGACGGACGCTAATCAAATATTGAACCTAAAGTCAGGCATCGGACCAGATTTGTTGGAAAGCGTCCAGCAAACCAAGCTTCCGGATCTGGAAGCTTCTTGGCCTTTGAGCCTCAGATCGGGCGGGGTTCCGAACTTGATTCCACCCGCCCACCCAAGCATAAGCGATCTATCTCAAATACGGCAAGAGCCCGATGAAACAGTACATCATTACTGGGCCAGATTCCTCCTGGTTATGAACAGGATAAAGGACTACCGCGAAGAAAGCGCGATTTCAATCTTCTGCAACAATTGCACGGACAAGGGAATCATAAACGCCATCAGTAGTCGCGAAGTGACACGCTTCGTCGACCTAGCGACCACTGTACAAAAATACTGCGCGATGGAAAGTGCCTGGAAAACCGAAACTAGGTTTTGGGACAATCCGGCCCTGAATACAACCCCAGTCCGAAATAAAAGGGTGCATCATACTCAAGCACCTGGGTTAAAAACCAAAAACCAAAAACCCCCTAAAGGGTACGGAACCGTACTGGAGGGATGGCTCAACGGACCCTGCAAAATCCACAGTACGGAGGGCGCCACTCCTACACATAGCCTTCAAGCATGTTGGATATTACGGCAGGTGGCCAAAAGTGGCGAAGGCTTTTTAGCCTCGGGCAACCAGCCCAGCAACACCAGTACGGTATTAACAGTCTTTGAGACTTTCGCATCAAATAATATGCGGAAACGAACAATCCGCAGCCTCACCGAAGTCTACCAAGTCGCAACAACAAATCCATGGAGTGACACGGCTATCACCTTCAATGCCAGCGACGAACGTAAATTCCGAACAGCTAGAGCACCAGCCGCATTGGTCCTCGGTCCGATAGTGGACGACTTTCGTCTTACCAAGGTACTCATGGATGGCGGCAGCGGATTAAACCTCATCTATGAAGAAACTCTTCAAAAAATGGAAATTGACTGGAGCCGCATCGAGCGGAGCAGCACAACTTTCAGGGGAATAATCCCTAGTCGAGAAGTACGCTGCACAGGAAAAATAACACTAGATGTAGTGTTCGGCTCGCCGAACAATTACAGGTCCGAAGTTCCAAGTGGCCCCATTCGGCAGCGGATATCATGCTTTGTTAGGGCGAGAGGCATTCACAATCTTCCAAGCTATACCCCATTACGGGTACATGAAGCTCAAAATGCCCGGACCCAATGGAATAATCACTCTCGTTAGTGATCCAGATACAGCACTACGCGCTGAAAATAAGACAGCCGCACTGGCCTTAGAGGCATTATCCGAAGCCCTAGTGGCAGAGGAACTAACTGCGCTGCGCTCAACGGTGGATAGGGATGACGTGATACTCGACAAGAGGTCCAAGTCCACCTCTTTCAAACCAGCAGACGAAATAGTCAAATTTCAGGTCCATCCAACGGACCCCACAAAGACGGCATCCATTGGGGCACAATTAAATCCTGATGTAGAAGCCGCACTACGAGAATTCCTCCGGGAAAATTGGTACATTTTTGCCTAGCACCCTTCACACATGCCAGGAATACCATGCAGGCTGGCAGAGCACAGCCTAAATATCCTAAAAGGATTCAAGCCAGTCAAACAAGCTCTTCGGCAATTTTCCGAACCCAAAAGACAGGCAATGGGAGAGGAGCTAGCCAAGCTCTTAGAAGCCGGATTCATCAGAGATATCAAACATCCAGACTGGGTAGCCAACCTAGTAATGGTACCAAAAAAGGACAAATCCTGGCGCCTCTGCGTCGATTTCGAAGACCTTAACAAGGCATGTCCAAAGGACCCTTTCCCTCTCCCTCGCATCGACCAAATCATCGATGCTACTGCAGGGCACGATTCATTGTGCTTCCTCGACGCATACTCCGGATACCATCAAATAAAGATGGTGGAAAAAGACCAGGCCGCAACGACATTCATTACTCCATATGGGCCATTATGCTTCAACACAATGCCCTTTGGACTCAAAAACGCCGGCACAACATATCAGCGCATGATTCAGACATGTCTGGCCACCCAGATAGGCAAAACAGTAGAGGCATACGTAGACGATGTGGTCGTCAAGACCAAACACGTCGAAACCCTAGTAGACGACTTGAGGGTGACATTTGACAACCTCTGAGCATATGACATTAAGCTCAACCCGGAAAAATGTGTCTTTGGAGTACCAGCCGGAAAGCTTTTGGGCTTCATTGTATCCGATAGAGGAATTGAAGCAAACCCATCCAAGATCCAAGCTCTGTCACAATTGGATATCCCAAAAGACCTCAAGCAAATACAAAAACTAACGGGGTGCGTAGCGGCTCGAAGCCGCTTCATCCCCCGTCTGGGAGAAAAGGCTCTGCCCCTCTATCGCCTCCTCCGGCGCACCGAACACTTCGAATGGACGGACGCCGCCACGGCCGGACTCGAAGAAATCAAGGCCATACTGGCAACAAATCCGGTCCTGGCCGCGCCCAACCTGGGCGAACCTATGTTATTATATATCGCAGCAACACATCAGGTTGTCAGCGCGGTACTCGTTGTCGAACGAGAAACAGAAGGGCACAGATTCCCTCTTCAAAAACCAGTGTACTACGTATCCACTGTCTTAACTCCATGCAAGTCCTGGTACCCACATTATCAAAAGATAGCGTATGCGGTGTTCATGGCATCCCGGAAGCTGCGACACTACTTTCAAGAGTGTTCCATAACGGTGGCCTCCGAAGTACCTCTCAACGATATTATAAACAATCGCGACGCAACGGGCAGGATTGCAAAATGGGCCATTGAGCTCTTACCATTTGACATAACCTACAAACCACGGCGAGCTATAAAATCGCAAGTTCTGGCTGACTTCGTCGCCGAATGGACCGAAGCCGAACTCCCTAAAGAGTACGGCGCGTACTGAAATTGGATCATGCATTTCGACGGATCCAAAATGTTGGCTGGCTTGGGGGCTGGCATCGTCTTGACGTCCCCAACTGGAGACACAGTCCAATATGTACTTCAAATAATGTACATGGACTCCAACAAGGCAGCCGAATACGAGGCCCTCCTGCACGGCCTCCGGATGGCAATCTCCATGGGAATTCAATGCCTAGAGGTGCACGGGGATTTAAACCTCGCAATATCCCAAGTAAATGGAGACTTTGATGGCAAAGATCCGAAAATGGCAGCTTACCGCAACGCCGTCCTAAAAATGTCAGCTCGGTTCGAAGGACTCAAATTCCACCATGTAGCCCAGGATAATAACCAGGCAGCAGACGTGTTAGCACGCATTGGCGCAAAACGCGATGCCGTCCCTCCAAACATCTTCCTGGAACGGCTCTTTAAGCCATCCGTATTATGGGAAGAGGAGTCCGGAAATAACAATCTGGAACCAGCTGCAGCACCTAACCCAGACAATTCTGACACAATCGGCGGCTCAGCAAATGAAATAACACCTTCAGCCCATGAAATAATGGCAGTAATTGCCCCGTGGACAGAACCATTCCTAGCCTACTTAATTAGGCAGGAACTTCCCGAAGACCAAAATGAGGCCCGCTGCATAGTTCGGCGATCTAAAGCCTATAAGGTCCATGAGGGAGAACTTTATAAGAAAAGCACAACCGGAGTCCTTCAAAGGTGTATCTCCGAAGAGGAAGAGCGTAATCTCCTGGCTGAAATTCACGCCGGACTCGGCGGGCACCACGCTGCAGCCCGGGCCCTTGTAGGCAAGGCCTTCCGTATAGGATTTTATTGGCCGACAGCCCGTGCAGATGCTCAGGACTTAGTCCAACGATGCGTCGGTTGCCAGCTCTTCGCTAATCAGAGCCACATGCCACCCACCGCCCTCAAAACTATACCCATCACCTGGCTGTTCGCGGTCTGGGGGCTTGACATGGTTGGACCCCTTAAAGGGGGAACCCACAAGCACAAATACTTATTGGTCATGGTGGACAAATTCACCAAATGGATTGAAGCCAAGCCGGTTAAAACGGCGGAATCCGGACCTGTGATAGATTTTATATCCGGGGTAGTACACCGTTTTGGCGTCCCCCACAGCATCATCACTGGTAACGGCATGAATTTCACGGCCGACGAGGTTAAACTCTAGTGCAAAAACATGGGCATCAAGCTCGACTACACTTCAGTCTACCACCCTCAAACTAACGGTCAAGTCGAGCGAGCAAATGGTCTAATCATGAGCGACATCAAACCCAGACTAGTGCGGTCCCTAAAGGAATCTAACACGCACTGGGTAGAGGAGCTCGACTCCGTACTCTGGGGGCTGCGGACCACGCCAAACTGAACTACCGGATTCACACCATTTTTTATGGTGTACGGCGCAGAGGCAGTTCTGCCCTGCGATATAATTCATGACTCACCTCGCATGCGCATGTACGAAGAAAGAGAAGCCGAGCTGGATCGGCAGGACAGTTTGGACGCCTTAGAGGAGGAGCGGGACGTGGCAAAAGCTCGTTCCGCATTTTATCAACAGCAGGCTCGAAGATATCAAAGCAGAGTAGTACGGGCCAAAACTTACAATGTTGGCGAACTTGTTCTACGCCTGCCGGACAAGAAAAAGGACAAACTTAAGCCTAAGTGGGAAGGTCCCTTCATCATCGAACAAGTCCTGACCGGTGGAGCATACCGTCTACGCAACGCATCTGACAATCGACTCGAGCCGAACCCATGGAACGCAGCCCGTCTCCGAAGATTCTACGCCTAACGCCGGACTCAGAGTTCGTCTCACTCCTCTGTCCATATTTTTACATTTTCACTATCTCTTGTCCCCCTCCTTCTTCCCACTTTTTTTTCCAATACCTTTGATAGGCTGATTTGCGCATTGTTCGCACACACTCGATGTGCTCCTAGCACTCGTTATACCTGGGGTTTCTTTAACAGAAGCTTATTTATACGGGCTTCATGCCCAACACATGTGTCATACTTCTGCATGTACCTTTTATTCACCATTATATGCATCGATATGACTTAACTTTTGGCCAAGCTGGGTTGCCTGGCTCCTGTGCTTACCCCTACGTTCCCGATTGTTCGGCTAGGAGGTAAAGGGAGCACCTCTGCGATTGTTACTGCCGGGCCAGCCGGATGTGTACCTCAGACTGGGTGAAGCCGAAAGCTAGCGTTCTTAAGAGAATATTCGGTCGGTGACTTGAAAGATGATTTATTACTTACTTATTTATTTGCCCCCAGATGCTTTTTCTGCTATTTTCGCAGTCCGGACATGCACTTTAGGGCATGCCCCCCAGGGAAAGGAACCCTTAACGGAACTATTCTCCCTGGAAGATGTTTCTTACTAACCATGTAATATAACATAGCTAGTTGGGCACTTGTCTGATAAAGCAATTATGACCCCGATGCCTTGTCTCCACGCATGCTCCGGTTCTTCTATAACCGTAAGGGTATTTGGACACACTCCGGACTATTGGGTCCGGAGGTTGAAGCGAAAAGGTCTGCAAAGACAAACGATCTACAATCCGGCTAGAAGGCATTTTACATGTCATTTCAAATTACATCGTTAAACTGACTGATTGTACTCCTCTTCAATCCCATCTAACAGGCTGTCTAATTTACAGTCCTGTTGGGAATATTTCGCGGCCAGTTCTACTTGGCCGTACATCAAGCTCACAGGGATCTCCTTCCCATCAGGCCCCACAGGTCCGACCTCGGCCATGTGGTTTGGGTCAGCCTTCGGGTACCGCGTCTTCACCATGGCCGAGGCCTCCCTGGCGCCCTGACTGCAGGCCGATATTTTCCATAGACGGAGGCGTCGCCGTGCTCCCTGAAGCTTCTCAGCAAGCTCTCCAAGGCCCTCGGGTAGGGAGACGGAAGGCCATAAAGCATGAACGACGCCACTCATCGCCTGCCGGACACGTTGGAGCAGTTGAACCAGCTCGGGAAGTTGGTCACCCATTGAACCAGGCATTTCCTCCGCAGGGCGACCTGTGAGCATACCTAAAGACACATTTCTGTCAATCGACTTCCTCGCCGAATTCTTCTTTTCAAAGGAATTTGCTCAAGCACTTACTATAAATGCCGCGACGAAGCCGCTGATTCTCCTTCACGGAGCCAGACAGCTGGGCCCGAACACCTTTCAGCTCTTCTCCTAGCTGGGTGTGGGCATCTTGGAGCTTGTTTCTCTCCTGCTGCACCTTCATAAGCACCCTCTCGCCGGCCTTTAGCTGACGCAGTAGTTGTTGCTTGTCCGGATCTAGTCCGGCGCCCTCTGCAATATTATTGTCAGATTTATGCACACACCGCACTTTGTTAACTACTTATCTTTTCGAAGAACGTATTACCAGCGGGGGTCTCTGTGGCTCCCCTTGAGGTGGCTAGCGCGGCCTCAAGTTGGGCCTTGCACTCTTGGAGCTCCTGGGACAGGTGGGTATTCTTCTCCGTAAGATCCTGCATAATAAATGATCCTTAAATCAGTTGTTTTAACTATTTTAAGTCTCGGGGGCTACTAGCATATATAACTATTAAAATTACTTACCCGTATGTCCTTCACATACTGCTCCGTGGCTCTGGTTAAACCATCTTGAGCAGCACGGAGGTGCGCGTTTCCCGCATCAAAGGCATTCAAAGCCTCCCGGGAGAAACACGCATCACGAAGAACTGTCCGGCGATGCCTGTGATTCATGGCGCTCTCCACCTCAGACCGGGTGGCGGACAGCCTGTCGGCATCCTCTGTCGGAGGAGCATCCGGCTCTTGCCTTGTGTTCGCCTCCACTTCCGGACCACGCGATGGAGCATGGCTGGTGGAGGCTTGATTGGCAACCTCTCCGGACACTGTCCGGCGAGCGCTCTTCCTCCTGGAAAGAGTTATGAGCGTTAATATACCTCATAGGGATCCTTCCCTTAAAAACAACGGTGCACCATACCGTTGCGGCGACGTTTCGATTTGCGTCGCACTCCTCTTCCGCCTGCTGGGCCGAACTGACCCTTGCTGGTCAGCCGCCGCAGGTTCGGCTTCCCGCCTTAAAGGCACCTCCTGCGATGCACCATCAGTATAGGACGGTCAGAATTGGGCACGGATCAAATGATGGTGTCAAGACCTCGGTCGTAGTCACCTAGGAGGCCGGAATCAAGCCGGGGTAGTCAGTCGTGATGGCGACTAGAGCATTGTCCATGCTAAGTTGGTGGAACACCCCGTCAATCAGCTCCACCTTTATGTCCGGATCCTCTTCGGAGGTCGGATCAGGGGATCGTTCCGGATCCTCGGGCTGTGGAGTTAGGCTTCGTATGCCCTCCACATGTCGGCGCAGCTCCTGCGTCAAAATCACAAAGTAAAATACTTGACTTTGGAAGTATGGATCGGGTAGATAAAACGTCCGCTTACCCAGCTCCGAGGGTTATTCATGGAGAATCCGTTCAATGGATTCGTGCAGAGAAAGTCCTCATCCTCCCCCTTGTACAAGCCGGACAGGATCTTTCCTAGATCGGCTGCCGAGCTCGGCCCTCTGCGGCCGTGACGGGTGGCATCGTCTTCCCCGTTGAAATCCCACATAGGGTGGCCCCTATATTGGAGTGGCTGCACCCCTCGCATAATGCACGTGGCCATGATTCCAATCATGGTCAATCCGGAGTGGGCCAGTAACCTGATCCGGCCCATCAGATAATGGACGCTCCCATCCTCCTCCCGTTGAGGGCTCCGTGGGCGCCAACTCAGGCGTTTCTTCAAGGGAGCATTGCTGAACTCCGGGAGGCCGATCCGAACTGGATCCGGCAGAGGGGCGTCCTCCATGTAGAACCATTCCGAAGGCCAGTCCTCAGATGCCTTCTTCGGGGTGCCGGATAGATATCCAGTCCCAACGATGCGCCATATTTCGGCTCCGCCCACTTGATATATCGACCCCTCATAGGAACGGGATACGAGGCAAAACAATCTCTTCCATAGCGCAAAATGGGGCTCGATGCCCAGGAACAGCTCGCAAAGAGCTACAAAGCCCGCGATGTGCAAAATGGAGGCAGGTGTGAGGTGGTGAAGCTGGAGTCCGTAGAACTCCAGGAGCCCCCGGAGAAACGGGTGTATGGGAAATCCGAGTCCCCTTATTAGATAAGGGACGAAGCATACCCGCTCTCCTTTGGAAGGGTTGGGGACGCTCTCCGCCTGCTTTCCACCCTTGAAGGTGGCCAGCCCGGCTCGAACCGGAACCATGAAAGCTGGGGGAAGATATCCCTCGGTTTGGAGCGCCACTAGCTCGCTGTGTGGAACGGAGCATCTCCCCCAATCTCCTGGCTTAGGGCTGGGAGTGCGAGAGGAGGAGCGGGGCGACTATCCATGATGGAATGGGTTTTTGTCAGAGGCGCTTCGATGAGGACTTGCGGGTGGAGGATGGAGTGAGCTGGATCTAGATCCTCGCCTCTCTTATAGGCGGCTCGTTCGCACGGCTAGGGGTAAAATGTAAAAATACCCTAGCTTTTCGCATTCATAGACACGTGGAAGAAGGCCATTATTGGGCATAGAAGCCAAGGAGCGCAACATTTATAAGGAAGCCAGACACTATTCGACAGGAACATGAAGTTTGAAGGAGAATCTGCCTTGCAACGCCGAAGCCAATATACGCGCCGGACTCGTCGTCGCTGAAGCCCGGTTCGGGGGCTACTGAGGGAGTTCCGGACTAGGGGGTGTCCGGATAGCCGAACTATCATCATCGGCCGGACTCCAAGACTATGAAGATAGAAGATTGAAGACTTTGTCCCGTGTCTGGATGAGACTTTCCTTGGCGTGGAAGGCAAGCTTGGCGATACGGATATGTAGATCTCCTAGCATTGTAACCGACTTTGTGTAACCCTAGCCCTCTCTGGTGTCTATATAAACCGGATGGCTTTAGTCCTTAGAAAAAACAACAATCATACCATAGGCTAGCTTCTAGGGTTTAGCCTCCTTGATCTCGTGGTAGATCCACTCCTGTAACACACATCATCAATATTAATCAAGCAGGACATAGGGTTTTACCTCCATCAAGAGGGCCCGAACCTGGGTAAAACATCGTGTCCCTTGTCTCCTGTTACCATCCGCCTAGACGCACAGTTCGGGACCCCCTACCCGAGATCCGCCGATTTTGACACCGACAGTGTTGCATTAGC
This sequence comes from Triticum aestivum, assembly GCF_018294505.1. Lineage (NCBI taxonomy): Eukaryota > Viridiplantae > Streptophyta > Magnoliopsida > Poales > Poaceae > Triticum > Triticum aestivum. The sequence continues at coordinate 388,971,149 of NC_057795.1, read as the reverse complement.
GTATGGACATAAATAAAGTGTGGCAAGCTTTCCCAGATATGTGCTCAAGAAAACTACTACCTATTTTTCTACATACTAGACGTTTGGGTACTTTAAATTGAACCGCGAAAACATCTTATATTAAGGAACAGAGGGTGTAGAGTTTACTCAAATTATCCCAGTAAAGCTAGTCACACCTTTGTTAAAATTAATGTTCATTATGTTATTAGAGGAGGCCTGTATGTTTGTCTCTAATGCCTGTCGACTACATACCTGACATCATGATGTAATGTTAAGTCATTTCCTTTTGTACAGTGTCACTAAATTGTCAAGGCGGTGATGGCATTTTATTTTAGTTGAACTGTACAAAATATGCTTAAAAGAAGAGGAAAGGTCAGGAATGGCTCAATTTTTCAGAAAAAACTATGTATGCCTTCCTGACATCAGCCAATGTTGCTTTATTTATTCCTTCAAACAGGTGGTTAGAAATAGTCTTGCTACCTTTTCCCATTAAGAAATTGGAATGCTTATATTTGTGAGTCTATGCTTCAACTAGTGCCACTTTTATAGTAAGCACACTTTCAATATCTATGCAAACAGGGATGCTCGATTTTAGTGGAACTGCACAAAAAGTCCAACTGGTTCAACATTAGGAGCATGTTTGTTTTCCAAACCTTTATATCCAATTGGTGGCACTATGAGCTGTTCATTACGAAGGTACATGGTTTGCTACTATCTTGCAACTCTTTTTGTACTGTCATTAGATAGTAATACTAGTGGTTTGCATGTGAATTTATTGGCAGGGTGGACCTACATTGGAGGTGCAGGACATGATTCAATGATTGGATGCTCAATTTTGGTTGTATCGATTTCACCTCTTCCATCACTTCGAACATGGATATCCTTGGTTTGATGAAGAATAGGCGCTATATTTCTGCTCTGAACCAGCAAATCAATTCAGTATAAAATTGTCCAGGGAAAAACATAACTGTATCAGATTGTCCAGTGCAGAACATGACAGATGCTAAGCAGAAGAGACATGTTTAAACCGAAAATACATGGTGTGGTATATGTTTACTAGCTGCTTGATATTTGTGCAGACAGAGATGTCTGCCAGTTGCTATTTGGCAAACAAACAAAGTGTCCGCAATTTTGGTTAAACTGCACAAGAGAAGAGTATAGTCACTGCATGCAGTGCCATTTGAAAATAGACACAGAAAGATTGGATAGTCACTTCATGGACTGCAGAAAAGTAGTACTGTACTATTTATTGGCCAACACTAGGTGCTTCATTGCTTTGGTTTGATTATACAATGGGCATCATTTTGCCTAAGTTAAAGTTTGTATTCCGAAAATAGTCTCGCGGTGTGATCGAGAGAAGACCAAATCATATTGCAGTGGATGTTCCTCCATCATGTGTGGTTCATTCTCATGGTTCCAGCTGTTGGTGAAACCACTTACGTTTGCAAGAGGAATTGTAGACTTCACAAACAAATTTGTCTTTCAGTCTTTACTGAATGTTGGCCAAGAGAAGCATCCATGTTAGTAGGAAGAACAGATGTTTTTCTAGATCTTTGCTTTGGGAGCTACATATTTGTATATGATCTGCGAATCATTGAGATGCATTAACATGTTGATCTTATGTATGGGAATCATACTAGTTAGTTTTAGTTGCGACGCAAGATCCAAAGTGGATGATCTTTGCTTTTGGAGCTACATATTTGTATATGATCTGTGAATCATTGAGATGCATTAACAGTTCCTTATTTTTGTTCGCTCAATGTTTACAAGTTACTGATCGATCACTAGCTAGCCTACTAATGCGCTCCTGGCAGTTTTATTTGCGACGCAAGATATGAAGTGGCGGTTTTTTGAATAAAAATGCCTACCTCTGAAGAAACTGACAAGCTACACTATCCTACCTACTCGATCCTACATGGATAAATAGCAGATCACGCCTGTACTACCTCCTTTCCGGTTTGCAGGGCTCAATTCAAGAAATGACCTACTCGATCCTACACGAATAAATAGCGGACCACACACGTACTAGTACCTCCTTTCCGGTTTGCAGGGCTTAATTCAAACCTCTCACCAACCAAGGTACTCCCTCCGTCTAGGTTTATTAGTCCCGTGAGCAAAGCAGCAAGACCAAGGCATGGCAATAATTAACGGCATGCAGAAGTTTAAGCCTAATTAATTCCAGCGATTTAAGTGGCTGCATGCGTGCCCTTGGCTGCGACTCATAGCATGCTGCTCCGTGTACTAGCTGCGAGCGATTCTGAGTGCCTGCATGCAGCCGGCCGTAATTAAGGCAGCTAACTGATGCGAAAAAGATGCGCTTTAATTGTTGCGGGCTTTTTAAATCTGTGGAATCATTATTGACAAGGAGGGAGGTGATTCGAGTGCACTCATTTGACCGCCATGCCGGCGTGCGACCTAGATGGGACGGGACGACACAATCATAATTTCAGTTTCTCTAGTTTTCCACGGCAAGCTGGCGCGCTAAGCCATTATGCATTGAATTCCGATGACCGTCGCGCTACCTTCCGCCTATAAGTACTGTTTCTCGGCCTTCTCCGGTGGTACCGTGACCCAACTCGCCATATCCTCATAAGCCCCCACTGGGCCGACATCACTCGCCACGTCCGCCATGCCCTGCCCGTCCGCGGTAGGCGACGCTGGAGGCGGTCACCGCCGGAACTAGTGTTCGGTTTTTCACCGGAAGGCAGACAGAGGGAGGAGGCATTCTATCTATCTTTAGAAGGCAATGCGGAGATCAAGGAGTTGTTGGAGCGCGACCACCTGGCGGAGGAGCAGGAGTTGTTGGAGCGTGACCGCCTGACGGAGGAGCAGCGTATCGCCGATTTGCGCCGCCAGCGGGACATGCGCAGCAGCGCACCGACGCTCTGAGTCGCGAGCAGAGCGCCCGCAATTGGCAGACTACATGGAGGCTGGCGCCCGGCAAATAGCCCTGGAGGCTGTCGGGCACGCACGCGTTCGTGACGCCGATTTTTACTACCAGCTCGTCAAGTGGGTTTCCCGCTTGGAAGCCGAAGCTTCGATGGACCATGCCGGCATGAAAAGGGCCAGCGCGCGCGAGCAACGCACCCTATCGCACCTCTTGCAAGTCCGAGGCGAGGCGCAGGACGCCGGTGCCGGTGTTTAGTGTGTACCACAGATGGCGGCCGACATCGTCTAGTTAGCTAAGAGTAAGTTAGAACTTGTATGCTACTAGAGTATTAGTGGGAGTAGATAGTTAACTTGGCTATGATGGTTGTCAACATGGAAGTTCAGTACTCAATATGTGGATCAGACATGTTACTTTGCTCTGAATGTTGAACTTTCCGTTTGAACGTATGGAATCGGCTGTTATTTTCTTAAATGGGTTGTATTTGTCCTCCACGGATTTAGAGGCTGACTTGTGGGCCTACCAAGTTGACACGTACACAATCAGGAGATGATTGTACATGGAGAGGATGACAGCAGGGACCCGCCAAGGTCATGGCAGTACGCAAGCAAGTGCCTCCTTATTTCAAGCCAATAAAAAATGGCTCCTCCTAGTGGATTTCAAGCCAAATCTGGTGTATTCGAGAAATGCCACTACAATTTCCAAACTTTGAAAAATGCCATTTCATGCCATTTCTAGTGGCATTTTTCGAAGTCTGGAGTGGAATTTTTCAAAGTTTGCAAACTGCAGTGGCGTTTTTCAAAGTTTGCAAAAATTGCAGTGGAATTTTTCAAAGTTTGGAAATTGCAGTGGCATTTTTATGAATCGCCACAATTGGAGTAGCATTTATCTAATTTGTTTTTGACACGGAAGCAGAGTGTCAACTGGGCTGTGCGGGACACTCTGGCCTGTCTAGACAGCCTTTTCTTTTATGTTTACCACAGACCAGCCCAGTAGTTTTTTTTCTTTCTGAAAATGGCTAACCCAGTTTTTTTGTGATTTGTCAAGTAAGTCGCTTTATCAGGCCCGTTGAGCAGCAAATCTTTCAAGACGAGGAGAGCTTCATTCGGCTGGCCGAGAAAATGGCCTATCAGTAATGAGAAATGGGCTGTACATTTTTTAAACACATCAAACCGACAATTAGTTTCAAATATCTTTTTTCATTTCGAGATTTTAAATTGCATTGATTTTTATGCGTGGAAATTTTATTGGATTTTATATTGATATACATTTGTTTTTAAAATCAGTTTGAATGTGACTCAAAATTTCAGGATTAAAAACAGTTCAAACCGCACCAACATATGCAAAATTTCGTCTAATTTTTTAACCGTGGCCACAATATGGGCTGTAATGCTAACAAAAAGAATATGGGCTCCAAAAAACCCTTAAGAATTAGCAAATGGGCTGTAAATTATTTGAAATAATGGCAGATGGCATGTATGCTGTTTTCCACAGATTTGAGGCCTTCCTAAAAAAAGGTTAACGCACAAGCAGTGACTGTTGGATGTCCATCAAATGGCTGTCGTGCTTCTTCAATCTCTGCTCTTCCTACTCCAGCCGCTCAAACAAGCGCCGGCGGGACTGCCTGCTCCCTCCTCCCCGCGGTCGGCTATGCTGCCGTGCAGGCCTCATCGCCCCACCGTACTCCCATCGCTGGCCTAGCCATCCCTCTACTCACCCACAGTCCCACACCTGTTGTTATTCTCCGGCGACGGCAGACGAACCAGTAAACCCTCGTACGGTCGTACTCCCCTCCACGTGGGAAACAACTGCCGAGTCTTCCCTGGCTCTGTGTCGTTCCCTTCCTAGGCCTCACCATCGTCCACTGCCTTGGTGCTCTCGGCGTGGCGTGGTCAACATGGTCAATGACCGACATGCATCTGAAGTGGACTACACGTGGAGAGGCTGATAGCTGGGTCCACGGCCGCACGCGAGGAAATGCCTCCTTATTACGCGCAAAATAATGATTCCTCCACTTGACATTTGGGACCCACCGAAAGGGCCTCAGTATTTTGCGAAAAAACGTTACCGCCGCTGACAGCTCGGACCCACTAGCTATATCTTCGCATGCAAGGAAGTGCCTCCTTATTACGCACAAAAAAAAATGAATACTCCCCTTGCTAGCTAGGGCCCAGTATAGTGGGCCTACTAAGTTGACGGGGACGAAGGGCTTTGTCAACTTAGTCAATATGCACGATTCTAGCTCGACTGACCGTATGATGTCCATCCAACAGCCATAGTGCTTCTTCAACCTCTAGTCTTCTTGCTCCGGCCACCCAAAGCAGCGCCGGTCGTGCCACTTGCTCCTGCCTCTCGTGGCCGGCTGTGCTGCCGCGGAGGCCTCACCGCCCCCATACTACTCCCACCGCTGGCCAGGCCATCCCTCCACTCCACTCAAAGACACCCCCTGTTATTCTGCGGCGACAGCAGCGCAGCCGAACCAGTGAACCCTCGTACTCCTCTCCGTGTGGGCATCCACTGCTGCGTCTTCCCCGGCTCCGCGTTGTCCCCTTCCTAGGCCTCACCATCATCCACCGCCGTGGTGCTCTCGGCGCAGCATGGTCAATGTGGTCAAAGACCGAATTCCATCGGAAGAGTACTGTACATGGAGAGGCTGACAGCTGGGTCCATGACAGCCGCAGGAAGTGCCTCCTTATTACGCGGAAAATAATTATTCCTCCACCTAACAGCAGTGACCCACCGGACGGGCCACCAGTATTTCACGAAAAAAAGTTCCCCCCTGACTGCTGGGACCCACCGGAGGGTCCACCATATTTCATGAAAAAAATGTTTCCCCCTGACTGCTGGGACCCACCGGACGGACTACCATATTTCACGAAAAAAACATTCCCCCCGCTGTCAGCTCGGACCCACCGGAAGTGCCTCCTTATTACGCACAAAAAATACTCCCCTGCTAGCTGGGACCCACCATGGTGGGAGGCTCACTTGTGGGCCTACTAAGTTGACTGGGACGGGGGCCTTTGTCAACTTTAGTCATTATGAACGATTCTAGCTCCAGTGACCGTACGATGTCCATTCAACGGCCGTAGTGCTTCTTCAACATCTGGTCTTCTTGCTCCAGCCGCCCAAAGCAGCGCCGGTCGTGCCACATGCTCCTGCCTCCTGTGGCCGGCTGTGATGCCGAGGAGGCCTCACCGCCTCCTACTACTCCCATCGCTGGCCATGCCATCTTTCTGCTCACCCACACCCCCTGTTATTCTGTGGTGACGGCAGCCTCACACCGTAGCCGGACCAGTGGACCCTCGTACTCCTCTCCGTGTGGGCATCCATTGCCGCTTTTTCCCTGGTTCTGTGTCGTCCCCTTCCTAGGCCTCGCCATCGTCTACTACCCTGGTGCTCTCGGTGCGGCGTGGTCAACATGGTCAAGGAACGACTTCCATCGGACGTGGACTGTACGTGGAGAGGCTGACAGCTGGGTCCACGACCGCAGCAAGGAAGTGCCTCCTTATTACGCGGAAAATAATGATACCTCCACCTGACAGCAGGGACACACCAGACGGGCCACTGTATTTCACGAAAAAAATGTTCCCCCCCTGACTGCTGGGACCCACCAGCTACATCTTCGGACGCAAGGAAGTGCGTCCGAAAAAAAACGATTCGCCCCCTGACTACTAGGACCCACCAGCTACATCTTCGCACGCAAGGAAGTGCCTAACAGTCGGGACCCACCTGGTCGAAGCGTACGTAGCGTTGTCATTCTGGTCGCGAACATGTACGTACATACTGGTGGATGTAGAGGCACACACGTGTCGTAGTAGAGGCGCACACGTGTCGTAGGAGAGGCGCGCACGTAGCATGTACACGTACATACAACGGCCAGTGTGCAAGAAAGAAAATACGGCCACGTATGTGTAGATACGGGCGGGGTCTCGAACGCCTACTCGCACATACATATGGCCAGGGCTCGTGTACATGGCTGGGTCGGAATGGAGAAACATCGTCGTCGTCGTGTTCATGGGGAGCTAACCGGCTGGGTCGGAATGGAATGCGTCGCCGTGTTCATCAGGAGGGCTTGGACGGAACAAGCAATGGAAATGAGGCCTGGCGTACCGCAGAACGGAGGAAACGGCCTTCTGGTCGACCGGCCACGTTCGAAATGGGATCTTGTTCATCGGAAGGGGTCTGGCGTACCGCAAAACGAAGGAAACGGACCTCCTACGGTCGAAACGGGGGTCCTGTTGATCGGGAGGGGTGTGGCGTACCGCAAAACAGACGGAACGGACTTGTGTTGGAGCGCTACGGTCGAAACAGGAGTCCTGTTGATCGGGAGGGGTGTGGCGTACTGCAAAACAGACGAAACGGACTTGTGTTGGAGTGCTACGGTCGAAACGGGGGTCCTGTTCATCGAGAGGGCTGTGGCGTACCGCAAAATGGGACTCCACGAGATACTGTTCATCCCCACCGTCAACCTCCTCCAGCCTCCACGGGCTACCGTCAACCTCCTCTAGCCTCCACGGGCTCCTATTCATCCAGCCTCCACTACGCACTACTCCTCCGGCTACTGTTCAACCACCCCTCCACGGGCACCCCTCCATCGTCTACTGTTCATCCAGACCTCCACGGGGTCATCCTGTTCATCCAGCCCTCCACGAGGTCCTGTTCATCCAGCCCCAACCGGCTCGATCGAGGCAACGCCATGGGGTCCTGTTCATCCACCCCCACCACTCACTGTTCATCCAACCCCCCCTCCCGCAACGCTCACTGTTCATCCAGAGAGGCAACATCGATCGGTTTCAGCTAGCAGCAGTAGCGAAGGAATCGCTCGATCGGGTTCAGTTAACAACCATCGATCGATTCCTCGGGTTCAGTAACACGTAGCCTGCAGTGCAATCGCTCGGGTTCAGTTAGAGCTCAACGCCTCGCTCGGGTTCAGTTAGAGCCAACGCCTCGCACACACGCGCGTACATGTACGAGAGAAACGCGCATCGCTTGGCCCCCGACCACCCACCGTAACCGGGAACTCCCTGAAATTTTGCTCGCCTTTGCTTCTACCAAGGTTTTTTCCGTCATGGACGGCCCAAAGAATGTCATGCAACTGCGTCTCCGGCCCACCCAGGACTAAAAGCCAATTTTATGTCATGATTTTTGGTCATAGAAGTAGGAGCCCACCACATCTATGATGATATCGGGTTTTGTCACAATTGTTGTCATAGAAGTGTCATATGTATGATAGAAAAAAGTTTCGTTCGGCCCAAAATGTCACGGATGTGTCTTTTTTTCCAGTGCCTGCAACTGTTGTTGTAGTAAACCGTGAGCCATGAGGACTCACCAATCCCATTACCACGGGTATCAAGACTAGCAAAGCTTAATGGGTATGGAATGGATAAGTGGTGAGGTTACAGCAAGCGACTAAGCAATGTATGGTGGCTAACTTACGAGTACAAGAATAAGATGAGAAGCTACGCAAACGGTCCCAAACTAGTAATGATCACTAAGTGATCCTGAACTACTTACGTTCAAACATAACCCCACCGTGTTCTCTTCTCGACCCTCTCGAAAAGAGATAGTCACAGTTACGCACGCGGTTGGTGTATTTTAATTCGAATCTGGTGTCAAGTTCTCTACAACCGGACATTAAAAATTCCCATCTACCACATAACCGCGGGCACGGCTTTCAAAAGTTTAAACCCTGCAGGGGTGTCCCAACTTAGCCCATTATAAGCTCACGATCCGCAGAGACAATCCTCCATCACAGGACATCCGATCAGACTCAGGGTCCCGGTGCACAAGACATTTCGACAATGGTAAAACAAGTCCAGCAAAGCCTCCCGGTGTGTCGACACCCTGATAGTAGCCACACGTATCTCGTCTCAGGCCACGTCCGGATAGGTCAGCCTATGAGTAAAACCAGATCCTCGGGTTGCCCCGTGGTGGGCCTGTACTCTGCCCGTTTGGGACCAACACCATCAGCGATGGCCCCCCCTGCGATGTAGAAAAATCCTCGGGTTCATGACGCCCTATGCAAATTTATTATTTAGTTTAAGTATTATTGTGGCAAATGTTAAAACCAATGTTGGGCCTTGCTGGAAGAGTTTTATTCAAAGCGAACTGTCAAGAGGGCCCCATACCCCTCACCGTGTTAGGGACGCAAAATCAAGGAACATAACATAGGTATGACGGAAACTAGGGCAGCAAGAGTGGAACAAAACACGAGGCATAAGGCCGAGCCTTCCACCCTTTACCAAGTATATAGATGCATTAATTAAATAAGAGATATTGTGATATCCCAACATAACCAGGTTCCAACATGGAGCAATCTTCAACTTCACCTGCAACTAACAACGCTATAGCAGACTAAGGCATAGCCTAGTGGTAGGAAGGGGCTGATGCCTTCCCACCCACCCAGGTTCAAGGCACGGTACTTGCAATTTGGGTTTGTTGCACCAATTATACTATAGGGGGTTCCCTTACAGTCTTTCTATCAGAAAGAACTAACAACGCTATAAGAGGGGCTGAGCAAAAGCGGTAACGTAGCCAAACAATGGTTTGCTAGGAAGGGTGAAAAGGTTATAGGCTGACATGGCAATTTGGGAGGCTTGATAAGCAAGTGATAGGTAGCGCAGCATAGCGATAGAACGAATCAACTAGCATAGCAATGATAGTAGTGAGATCCAGGGTAATGATCATCTTGCCTGAAATCCCGCTAGGAAGAACACCGAGTCCATGAAGAAGACGAACGGGCGAAGACAAACCAAGCGTAGACGAACGAATCCTCACGATCGCAACAAAACATGAACTATCGAGAAGAAGCACAACCGGAAAGAAGCAAACAACATGGTAAAAACACAACTCATAAACATGACATGATGGACAACCAAGCATGATGCATGACAAGGCTATATGATGCTACTCATGGCAAGAGATGAAGCATACAAGAATAACACATCAAGGTAAGTTTAAATGAGGCCGGAAACAACATATAACAAATCCGGTAAGTCTTCATATGCAAATTTCGAAATTGGTCCAGATTTGAACAAACATTAAGTTGAAGTTGTGAAATAGCAAGTTAAAGAGCACCATGACGATCTACACGAAATTCTAGACAAGTTACATATAAGGTTCATTTAGTTCGGAGCTACGGCCTAGAAGATATGAGCAAAACAAGTCACCCATGACATTGATGCAAAATGCATCCAAACATCAAGAAAGCACATCAAAACAAGGATGCAACATGATAATATGAAACTACATGAAATTCTAAGCAAGTTCCATATAGAGCACGCTCAAAACGGAGCAACGGTGCAACACACACTCCAAATAAGATATAACAACAATCAGCCCAAAACAACAAGTAGGCACTTTGTAAACATCAAGACTACATGCTACAGGAATCTTATGAGCACAAATTTGACATACATTTCATGCACGGATAACATACTTCAAATATCATTAAGGTTCAGGTTCATAGGCATCAAGATTAAACCAAGATGATCAATGCAAAATGCAACTTTCTAACACAGGAGCATATACATGAGCAGAGTTAATATGATGGCAACTTGAGAGCAAGAAAGAGACAAACTAAGACAAGTTTATATAGTAACCAGGGGCATGTCATCAAAGTAAACATAATAAAGAGCAAATAACATCATGGAATCATATATATTTGACTAATAGATTAGTAGGAACCAACATGACAAGATTGAATGTTGAAACTGTTTCAGCAAGTGTAAAATAGCAACATTATGATAGCATGTTTGCAAGCATGGAACAAAGGCAAATGATATCCAAAATTAACAACCATGGAATGAGAACAAAATATTCATATCATTCTTCAAAACATGTAATTGTAGAATCTCGATAAGAGGCATGTAACACTCAACAACAAGCTCACAGCGAGGCATCATGAAGTTAACAGAAATCAGGAACAATATATAAGCGTGTTCATGGCAAAGAAAACATATACTACATGACATATATAGGGCATCAAAAGCCATGGCATGATAGATCATAATATATACATCAAAACATGTAAACTAAGCATCTCCAGAAAATCAACAGCAAGTAGCCCACTTCACAAGTTTGATGCACTCCCTACAGGGCATATAAAAATACATGTATTGCACTACTGTAAATATGGCATGAAAATGCTCCTAAAAAATATAGACATCATACTCATAGGATGCATACACAAAATGCAACAAAAATAACAAATCAGCAAGTTACAACAGTTTTCAGCAGTTAATAGCTACATGCACTTCTGCAACAGGGATTAATATATCAAGATTCAACCTAACGTCAATGGAAAGTAGACCAACACGTAGATAATGAAGAGTAGAACATGTGCATATCAAGATCATCATTATAGGATGAACAGGGACCAAGTTGTGGCACTCACAACACAGCTATATGATGTTAACAATCAGCAGATTATAGCAGTTTATATCAATTAGCAGTTTTGCAATGAAGGTTAAGGCATCAAGATGAATCCTAACATGCATGCAAACTACTCCATCATGAAGAGCACTCTGAGATGAACATTTTATGTTATCATACACACAAATTGGAGCAACATGCATCAAGTTATAGCAGGTCAAACATATGCACATGATGTTGAAAATCTGGGACTTAGAAGAAAATCACCTCGCGGGAAAACTAGACGGAGGGGTTCGGGACGGAGAGATCCGGGATGAGGCGTGTGTTGGTTGGTGGGCCTGGTGGATCTGGTCCACCCGACCAGATCCGGAGTGGGTCAGGTCTGGCAACGCCGAGGTGGCCGGAGATGTGG